>NC_057812.1:87142622-87272243 GCF_018294505.1 Triticum aestivum | reverse complement strand
GAGCAACCCTCTCACTCGGGGGCTTAGCTGCAGTCCAAGCACTCGCCTAAGTTATCAAAATCCTACCGAGTGTAGAGCAACCCTCTCACTCGGGGGCTTAGCTGCAGTCCAAGCACTCGCCTAAGTTATCAAAATCCTACCGAGTGTAGAGCAACCCTCTCACTCGGAGGCTTAGCTGCAGTCCAAGCACTCGCCTAAGTTATCAAAATCCTACCGAGTGTAGAGCAACCCTCTCACTCGGAGGCTTAGCTGCAGTCCAAGCACTCGCCTAAGTTATCAAAATCCTGCCGAGTGAAGAGTAAACCTCTCACTCGGGGGCTTAGCTGCAGCCCAGTGCTCGCCTAAGTGGACTGAAGAATAAGTCGATTGCAGTAAAGGCGCCTTGCTTTGAACCTGCAAAAGACATTTCGGGCCAAAGGCAATCATATTCAAGCACCAAATTCAAGTTTGAATCGATATCTAAAGGAACCGAGAGTGCTCAGGCGTTAAGCCTGTTAGGGTTTATCGGTTACAATTCCACTCGGCATACCGAGGCAAATTTAAAAGCGTCAAGCCAGAAGAAGTTTTTTACCCCTCCTGTGGAGGGCTGGAAGGAGCAACGAATTCATCAAGGTCAATTCCGTCGGCGATCCGAGTGGCAGCTGCAAGGAAAGTTTCCATAAAGGACCTGAAGTCGTGCTTCTTGGTATTGGCCACCCGAAGGGCCGCCAGCTTCTCTTCTCGTGCATCCTTACAGTGGACTCGGGCAAGACACAGAGCAACATCTGCACCACACCGAGCCGAGGACTTCTTCCATTCCTGCACTCGACCAGGGATCGTGTTCAACCGGGCCATCAGCGATTCAAGGTCATTCTGAAGTGTCTCCTCAGGCCAAAGCGTCGAGTCGATGCGAGATGTGGCGGCCTTCAGCCTTGCGAGATAGTCCACGACAACTGCAACACGGGACTCCAGTCGGAGAACATCCATGGCAACTTCATCGTTCACCGGAGAATTGACGGGGTCGAGGTTTGGCTCCAGCCGGCTAGTTTCTTCTTCGAAGTTTTGACAAAATTCTGCAAGGGTGATCACTAAGTCAAGGAGATGGTCGAATGGAAAAATCACAATTGGAAATGTCTGCCAAGCATAGAGGTTTACCTTCAAGCATGAGAAACAACTTCTTGGCAAGTCCACTCAGGAAGGCCTCCAGATCAGTTTTCTTCCCAGTCAATTTGGCGACTTGGTCGGTCAGGGCAGCTTTATCAGTTTTCAGTCGACTGACCTCCTTGTTGGCAATCCCAAGAGCAGCTTTCAGATTGGTATTGTCTTGTTCGAGCTTGGTGACTGAAGCTAACTTCTCGTCAGCAAGCTTGATCTTCTCAGCTAGCTCAAGGTCTTTCTTCTGTTGGGCCTCCCTTACCTTACCTGCAAGTTACAGCAAGATCAGATTTTGAAACAAGCAAGGGGAAAAGCAGTCGTCAAGGTCTCACCAAACATACCTTCGGTCTCCTCCTTTGCCTTTGTCAGCTTCTCCTGAACCAGCTTCAAGCTCAGCTCGACTTGAGTATGCTTGTGTTCCAGCTCTGAGTAGCGAGCCACAAGATCACAAGAGTTCTGCGAAGAACCAATCGACTAAATGTCAAATATAATTCACTTCCGAGTGAAAAAGGGAAAAACTCACGTTTCTAAGACTACAGCCGAATACAAGCATTCGACCGTAGTCTCGGGGACTACACCCAGTGGGTGCACTCAGCGTGCCCCCACTAATCCTGTTGAAGACAAAGTCGACCAGTCGACCTCAAAAAAAAGTGCGAGATGCATTCTCTAAGACTGTGATCAACTGCAAGCAGTCGACCACAGTCTCGGGGACTACACCCAGTGGGTGCACTCAGCGTGCCCCCACCGGTTTGTGAAATCCAGTCGACATAGTCGACTGACAGAAAGACTGACATTATAAAGCCTAAGGCCAACTGCCAGCAGTCGACCTTAGCCTTGGGGACTACACCCAGCGGGTGCACTCAGCGTGCCCCCGCTAATACGGAGCTCAATCGACAACACCCACTGGGTGACTACTATAAATTCTGGAAAGGAAAAGTTTTTGGCAGCATATCCAACAGAACAAACGGTGGTCGACTGACATGAACATTGCTTTGGAGGGCAGAACTGGCGTCATAAGCTGCCTGGCTCGCGTCCCGGATGGTCTTCAGCTGCTCCATCATGAGTCCCGCCTGGCGTATCGCCTCCTTCGCTACGCCAGCTTGGTCCTCTGGGACGTGGTGCATCGTGAAGAGGGAGGGCTGCTGAGCACTCGTCAGTGGATTTGCGAAGGACACCGTGTGTCGAGTGGTGTTCTCTTCCTCCACAGTCAGAATCTCAGGCGCCGTCACGTCCTGAGGCACCTTACTGGCGGACGCTTTTCCGACTCCTCCTGCGCTTCAGCGGCTCTTCATCCTCATCATCATCAGGAAGATTGATAACAGTATTGGGTGGAGCTGCGGAGAAGAATCAGGATCAGAGATCGCGAGTCAGTCGACTAAGAACGGCGTTAAGAATACAGTACCTGGGTTCGAAGTTGCTGCGTCCTCCATCTCGTGGTCATCGGCCCGGGCCGAGGTTTCAGAAGTAGCAGCAGTGCAACTCCAAAGGATCAGTCGACTAACTTCAGCGTCGACCAGAGACAGAGTTCACACAAAATAAGAAAATATGAGCAGCACGGTTACCCTGATATGATGGGGATGGACACCTTCATCTTCGGCAGGAGCTTGATCGGCTTCGACGAGGCCGCCCTGGGCTGCTTCGGCGCCTTTTCAGTCGGCACCGGAGAGGTGGTCCGAGGGCGCTTGGTCGACTGAGTGGCGGTCGCAACCCCCTTACCACGTTCGGTCGAAGGGTCGTGGACAAGCTTCGACCGCCTTTCTGAGCGCGGTGGTACGACCTCCTCCTCCTCTTCTTCCTCGTCCTCGACGTCATCTTCATCACCGTCATCATCATCATCGTCGTCATCATCCTCTGCAACATCCGAGTCCCATTCGTCCTCTTCCTGACTCTCGCCCCCGCTCGCCTCGCCCTCCTCAGTCGAAGCTTGTGCCCCATTGGGCATCGAGTACAGCTCGGTGAGGGCCTAGCAGATGCCCAGACAAGGATCAGTCGATCAGTCGACAGGGTAAACAGAAATGAATGCGACAAGAGCGCAGTGGAGAGCAGGGCAAGTGTACCTTGTTTGGGTCGCTGTTGTGGTCGAGTGGAGGAATCCTTCTGGCTCCGCGTGGGTTATCCTTGTTTCCGGTAACGGCTTCCATCCATCTTTCCAGAGTGACGTCGTCGACTGCTTCTGGATGGACTCTAGTCTCGTCTTCGGTCCCACAGTACAACCACATGCAGTGGCTCCGGAACTGAAGGGGCTGGATGCGACGCCTGAGGAAGACCTCCAGGAGGTCCATGCCCGTCACTCCCTCCCGAACCAACTGCACCACGCGCTCCATCAACATCTTCACGTCAGCTTTCTCCTCCGGAATCAGCTTCAGAGGGGAGGGCTTGTTCACTCGGTCCATGGTAAACGGAGGGAGTCCACTCGACTGCCCTGGCGTCGACTGGGCCTGGCAGTAGAACCAAGTCGACTGCCAGCCTCTGACGGACTCGGGAAAAGTCATGGGTGGGAAGGTGCTCTTATTCCTCACCTAGATCCCCAGACCCCCACACATTTGGACGACTCGGGTTCTCTCATCACCTGGGCTCGCCTTCTTCACGGTCTGAGAGCGACACGTGAATATATGTTTGAACAAACCCCAGTGCGGTCGACAGCCCAAGAAACCCTCACACATGGACACGAATGCAGCAAGATAGGCAATGGAGTTTGGGGTAAAGTGGTGAAGCTGTGCTCCGAAGAAATTCAAGAAGCCACGGAAGAAAACACTCGGCGGCAAGGAAAACCCACGATCAACATGAGTAGCCAAAAGCACACACTCACCCTCTTCTGGCTGAGGCTGCCACTCCTTCCCCGGAAGCCTCGCAGCTCCGTGAGGGATCAAGCCCTCGTTGGCCATGTCGAGGAGGTCCTTCTCTGTGATGGTCGACTGGATCCAGTCTCCTTGGACCCAGCCCTTCGGCAGACGGGATCTGGACGAGGACCCTCCGCGGCTGGTGGATCTCCCCTTTGCCTTCTCCGACGCCGACGCCTTCTTTGCGCGCTCCAGCGCCGCCGTCTTCTCCTTGGCCATGGTCGCCGGTGAGATGCACGAAGGGAAGTGGTGCGGGGGCGAGAGCGAGCACGCTGGGCGGAGAAGAAGGAAGCAGAGAGAGGGAGAGAATGCTGAGGCGCAGCACAGAAATCCTCGCCGGGCACATTTATAAGGTCCCTTCCGAGTGGATGATAGGTGGGCCCGTCGATCTAATCATATCTGGGAGCAGTTATGCAGACTGGATACGTGGCGAAAAAGGCGGCGCGGAGATCGAGGCGTCTATGCCCCGTCCC
This sequence comes from Triticum aestivum, assembly GCF_018294505.1. Lineage (NCBI taxonomy): Eukaryota > Viridiplantae > Streptophyta > Magnoliopsida > Poales > Poaceae > Triticum > Triticum aestivum. Next base: position 87,267,796 of record NC_057812.1, on the reverse strand, counting down.
ATCTGAACGCCGCGGTCCGCCCCGCTTCGCGCGCGTCCCCAAATTTCGCATCCCGCGGAATCCGCGAACAACAAATCAGTCTGTCAGACACGGTGTTTCCGGCGATCCGTCGCTCGGAGATCATCGAAACCTGAAAGATCACTCGACGCAAAAATAGAATGGATCGAGTCGACTGAAGGCAAATTGCTCCCTGTCAACGAAGAGATTCTTTGGTCCAGGACAACGCACGACCAGGGCACAAAGGTTAATCGGAAACGACATCAACTCCTTCCTCACTCGAAGCCTCAATCCATTCGGGGGCTAATGATGGGGTTATGTACCTAGGGTAGGGTCATGGACCTGATCTAAGTACCTTACCCAAGGACACCCTTAGAAGAAGTCGCCTTCCAGTCGACCAACGAGAGACACACTCGACTGACTTGAAGGACTCGACCACGAAGACTCACTCGACCACCAGAAGGTCAAGAGGCACTCTGCACTGCAACGGCCTGTAATCAAGTAGACTTTATGATAGTAAAGGCACTTTATGTGGGGCGTTACCAGTAACGCCCCAGACTTAACTCACCTTAAACCCTCTCCTACGTGGGCTGGCGGGGGTCCTGGCGCACTCTATATAAGCCACCCCCCTCCACAGGCAGAAGGGTTCGGCACCTTGTAACTCATATACTCATAATCCACTCGACCGCCTCCGGGCTCCGAGACGTAGGGCTGTTACTTCCTCCGAGAAGGGCCTGAAGTCGTACATCCCTTGTGTTTACAACCTCTCCATAGCTAGGACCTTGCCTCTCAATACCTACCCCCCACTCTACTGTCAGGCTTAGAACCACGACAGTAGGTGCGACATATGCCAACGGGTGGCTTATCATTGTGGGAGCCAGTAAGACGTCGCCGGTGCCTGGAAACGGGATGAGGCGAAGACATGCACGCCGGCGAATCTTACCCAGCTTCGGGGCTCTCCGTGGAGATAACACCCCTACTGCTGCTCTGCGGGGTCTCCGCATGATCACTAGATGAATAAATAGCTACACGATGCTCCTTGAGCTGTTTGGGCGAGAGGAGGAAGAAGGGCACGGCTCGCTCTCTTCTCCTTCCTATGTGGTGTCTAAAACTAGCAGGGATCGACCCTTTGCATGGGTGTCCCGGGGGGTTTATATAGGCCTACCCCCCGGGGGTACAATGGTAATCCGGCTGGGCGTGGGGCCCAGCCGTCTGTGTCTACACTCGCCGTCTTCTGCGCCGACTGCTGGGGCCCGCCGGTTGGTGGGTCCCACCGGCTGCCGGCTCCTTGGTCGACAGGCAGGCCCCACTGTCCAGGGCCTTGTCGGGGGCTGGTTACTGTTGCTCAATCTTGGTGACGAGGGCTTCGCCGAGGTGGGCGTGGCTACAGTGCCGCTGTCCGGCGGGTGATCGTTGTAGCCTCACTGTGTCTTGTCTCCTTAATGGGGCGTCTCCTTCGAGGGAAGTGGCAAGCCGGCTATGGAGAGCCGGCTTTGTCTTGGGCCGACTGGGGGAGGCCTGGCCGCCTTCAGGTGTCTCTCTGCCTGAAGGGGCCCACCGCCCGTGGGCTGCGCTGGTAGCCCGTCGTGGATGACATCAGGGTCAACGTGGCAACAGTGCTGCGCCGGACGGGTCATGGCCACCCGTACGGCGCACTGTGCCAGGCATGCTCCGGGATTCGGGGGTGGCAGGCTTCACTGTAGCCACGCCCCGTCACATCGCCGTTATGTGGATGCAGACTTCGAGGGTACGATCTTGACTGCTTTGTGGGAGCCGGCTTCTTGGAGTCGGCCTTCTCGCGGCCGGCTTCTCGGAGCCGGCCCTCCCGCGGCTTTCTTCATGAGGGCTGAAGTCGGGCCGCCTTCCGATAGCCGTCCTGGGAGACAGCCGGCAAGGGGAAGGCGGCCCCGTGTTTTGGATTCTTGAGGGCCGAATCGGCTCGTAATTTTTTCAGAAGGGTCAGGGGGAGCCGGCTAGGCTACCCATGGTTATTTACTCCGACATCGTGCCTCATCACTCGGATTGCCTGAATAGATTTGACTTGGATTTCCCGAGTAGATTTCACTCGGATTACCCGAATGGATTCCACTCGGCCGCTCTTCGTCAGCTATACTTCGTTCAGCTGCACGCTCTGGTTCTTGGTCTTCGTCACTAGTCAAACTTTCTTGGCCATATAACTTTGCTCTTGATGCTCATCAATTTCTTTGGCACGGAATTCATAGGGCAGCATGTAAGCTCCCTCACATCCAGAAAATCAAGCACGACCAATTTGTTGCGTTTACCGTTCTTTTGCTTGGTGAAGCTTGCATCTTCTATTTTGGTACACGCAGCAATAACTGGCTTGATGCACTCGGCTCCAGCGGCTTTAGCCAGTGATGCACTCGGCTGACACGATGCACTCGGCTGGCTTGATGCAACGCACTCGGCCTTAAACGTCTCAATGGTCAATTTGGTTTCAATTGAATCCACCATTGTCTTCTCACAAAAGGAACTGTTCAACTCAGCTGTAGACGACTTAGTCATATTTGACTCAGTTTCAACCGAATCAACCGTATTAGCCGAGTGAACCCTTTCTTGACGATTTTCTTGCAAATAGTCCACTCCACGTTTCTTCTTGAGTGCTTCATAAACATGTCGATATTCTGCTGGTAATTCCTCAAGAGTTGGCGTAGTAAATCCGTTGACGCTATTCCCTGTGAGCTTTGGCTTGATCTTGTCCACTTGGGCCACATGTTTTTCTTTAAACTCAGCCCTGCTTGGATCAGCTTGCCCCCTAGTACTTTTAGGATCTTTCGGCAATGAATTGATGTTGCCGAAATTTTGCGATTGTATAGGGGTGTATAACATGCTGCAATGATAGGTGAAGACATGTGCACTGTTGTTGAATATTTTCTCATGCCAATTTGATCAATCGGTAACACTTCATCTTCTTTCAAAACCCTAGCTTTTATTGCCTCATAATCAGGAACCAAACCTTTATCATGTTGTTCAAGGCAAAAGGTGGTAATCTTCTTATTTTGCGCTAAGATTTTTAACGCAGCCAAAGTCACCTCATCTCCTGCAATATTAGACACATACACTCCTGTAGAATCTCCATTCACTCGGCCATAAAAGTGAGCCGAGTCATGAATACTTTTAGTTGCATATGATGCTGAACAATTAATATTATGAGGTGTATTATATGATGACTGAGGATAATCGTCCAAATAGCTAATGGAAGCATGGTCGATTGCCTCATTCATCGGCATGTTTGGGGATAAACCCGCATATTGCGAGTTGGCTGCCGATGGATAAAACTGTGAGATGCCCTCCTGCACATGAGGTGTCATATATTGATCACTCGAACAAATTGTGTTGTTCATCGGCATATTGAAAGATGTTGTCGATGCACGAAAGTTCAGATTCATAAGTTGCATGTCGCGATTATGTAAATTCCAAGTTTCTCCAACGGAATAACTAGTCGGCCTTTGCTCGTTAGGGCTAGCCGACATGACATGTCCATTGAAAGATCTAGCAACATCAACATAATGGCTATTTGCATCTACGTAAGGAGATTGATGATACATGTTACCGTTGTAGATTGCAGCCGCTCGATGACGCTCTCCTCGTAGCAAGAACAGGCTGGAGACTATTCAAAGCTTCGTCCCCAGCGGAGTCGCCAAAAAGTGTGTTGACACACGAACACTTCACGTGTACCCTCGGCGCCGGGGGTGATGCACCGCAGCTCACGTCGAAGGAGACCCGACCGACAGCGCGATACGCAAGACAGTCAGCGGGCGCTTTTGAAAAACCGAAACCCCACACGCCCCGGAGGGACCCCGTCAGGGAGTGCGGCGGCTATGGGCTGCCCTAGGTCGATTCGCTCGCCCCTAGAGCCTCGTGGATCGCTGCCCTCCAACGCGAAGAACGAACGAAAAACGAGAAAGAAAGATACAAGGGTAGGGGATAAAGATAGATGAACACAAAAGTGTAATAGATTGATTGCTTCGATTGGTGTTGTTCAATCGGTCATCACCCCCAACATATATAAGAGGCGGCTGGACTTCCCGTACAAGCAAAGGATTCATCTAGGCTTTCCTTACAAAAAAAATTACATCAATTCACGTCCTAGAGTCCTAGTTCTATTCCAACTCGGATTCAGTCTGAATCTGGCCCAACTTCTGTCTTCCTTCTTGCGTGGACCGCCGAGCTTGCATATGACCTCCGATCAAGACGGTCCAAACATGAAACTTGTGCGCCTCAATGAGACTAACAATTCTTATGTTGAACACTTTTCCAAATAAGACCATCTTGAATATTCTATGAAGTCATCTTTAATATCCAGTCGGACTCGGTCATGTAACGGACTGGATTGTCCGAGTCTCGTAGTGAACTTACAGGCCGTATACTATCTCAGATGATAATGACTCCAAAACCAAAGTTCACCGTTTTAATGATGCGCACAACTTCCGTGTTGATCACTTTTCCATCCGAGGTCATTTGGATTACCTTTCGGGCACATCTTCAGTTTCACTCGGATCCGAGCTCATCCACTCGGATATTAGAGTTTTTCGTCCGACTGGACCTTTTCACTCGGATGTTAGAGTCTTTCACTCGGAAGACAATCTTTTACTCGGATGACTAATTTCACTCGGAAGACAATCTTTCACTCGGATGACTATATTTCACTCGAAAGGCAATATCTTACTCGAACGTCAAGTTTTCATTCCGACGGTAATCTTTTCACTCGGAATAACTTCACTCAGATAATAATTTCACTCGGATTACTATATTTTCACTTGGAAGCCAATCTTTTACTCGGTCGATAAGTTTTCACTCGACCTTTTACTCGATCGGTAGGTTTTCACTCGGATGGTAAACTTTTCACTCGGATTTCCCGACTGAAAACACGGCCTGATCTTGATTTGCCTCTCCAGGTTGCATACGATCTTGTATTGAGACAAATTTTATATGAAAAACGATCGGCTCGACGAGACAAAACTTTTTCGTGTTGAAGGTTTTTCGATTCAAGGCCGCCTTGATGGCCGAATTACTCGTGCAACCTATCAGACAAGTGTCTGGCACCTCGCGCCATATTTCCGTTGAGATTCGGTCTGCAGTGTATTGCCTCTAACTTTTGCATATGAACTCGGATTGAGATGATTTATATATCAAAATGGATTGGCTCGACGAGACGAAGACAATTCCTTAAGAGTGCTCCTTCATCCGAGGTCATCTTGAAGACGGGATTGGCCAAAAACCACTTGAAACATTGAATTATGACACTTGGAGTATAGTTTCGGTCCGTAAGATAAGGTCGAATGAATATAACCGAAACATCAAAGTTGTCCCACTCGGCGACGTGAATCTTTTCATGCTGAAAACCCGTTCACTTGAGACCATCTCCATTGTAATCTATATCTTGCCAAAATCAGGTGTCAACATCGTCCAACAATGCGTAAGAGTCAATTGTGATAGCCTGGCTTATTAGGGATGATAGACTACTCATATCGATAAGGAATTCCTTCTTTTCCGGGAGCCTATTCGGAAAAACTCCAAAGTTAAGCGTGCTCAGCTTGGAGTAATTTCAGGATGGATGACCGACCGGGAAGTTGCTCCCGGGTGCGCACGAGTGAGGACAAAATGTGCAGAAAAGACAAGTATTAATATGTGGGGCCAGTCTAGATACCGCTAGGAGTAACGACCACCGGCGGATGTGTCCGGGGCGTTACATGAATGGCTTGTCATTGTGCCGGGCCTTGAACGCTTTCAAAGATTAAAATGCCTACACAACCAACAACAATTAAACATGCAAACATATAGAAGGCTGAAGTGTCGTGGCCGTAGCAACGAAAGAACTAGGATGAGGAGAGCATACCATGTCCCTAATGCCGAGACCACTCACGAGCCGTGCTTCAACGCTCTTAAGTGCGGCACAATACTTGTTGCATTCTTGTTGGATGAACAACCACCTCTTTTGAATGGATGTGATGCCATGATCGCTCGTGAATTGGTAGGACACAAACAAATTTCTTTCATGAAATGTTTTGTGAACTCTTGTCCAAAAAACAAGTCCCTTTTGTTGCGCACCGGTCCTCGGATCTTGACTAATATCGATCCAACTTTGGCAAATCAACTTGTCCTCTTCTTGCGAGTATGAACCCGTACGAATGCACTTCTTCCTCTTTTGTGCTTCCGCTCTTTGGGTGAGCTCACCGATGAACAATGGCTCACCCCCAATAGCAATGCCTTCTTCTTCATCATCATCACCTTCGCAATAGATGTCATCATCTTCATGCCACGAGTCACCATGGTCGTAGTCAACATGGTCGTGGGCCTCATTGTCTTCATCGGTAACGTACTGGGCGTGGCCATCCTGACTTTTGGTCTCGTCGGGATCGTAGGCACCGCCATGTCCACCCTCGTAGATGACATCATCCATGAACTGGTTGTAGAAAGGGTCGTCGACCATTGGCGTTGGTGTTGGCATTTCGTCGAACAGGACGCGGGGCGACGACATGGTGCCCGTAGACGGCGGTCGTGCTTGCTTTCTTTGCATCTCGACGGATGGCCGACCGCCGCTGCTGGACCCCGGCGTGACATTGAGGTCGATGACGGCTGAGTGGCGCGGGGTGGACGACGCGATCACACCAACGTCCGGCGACCCCGAAAAACGGGTCTGGCCATCGTGCCTTGGCGGAGGAAAACCGGGCAAGACCTGCGTGGTCCGCGACGTCGGTGAGGGGCAGTGCGGAGGCCTGGCGACCGACGAGCCTGTGCTCGCCGGGCCTACGGCCGCTGCAGAGAAACCCGTCGGATGGCAAATCCCAAGCATGAAGAGGGCGTGCGCGATGTCCTCCTTCTCGTCGACCTCGGCCTTGCGACGTGCGGCCTCCATCGGTTCGCGCTCGGCGGCGAACTTGGCCGCGGCATTCTTGCCCTTGACGACCGCCCTTCGGTTCCTCCTCTTCGCCGATTCCACGTCCATCTTTGCGAGCTCCGTCGGCGTGCATTCCGCCCGCGGCTTTCTTGGACCCTTGGCCGTCTTCTTCTTCACCTTTCTGGGCGGGGTCGAAGGCCAGGCCGCTGAAATTCGGCGGGGCATCGACCATGGACGGGGGAGGGTGGTGGGCGGGACGGGGGAGGTTTTGCGAAGAAATGGCGCAAAATGGGGCGCCGGGGTGGTGTTTTTTGCCACCGACAGGCGGGTCGGGGAAGGACAAGCGCGCGCGTGCCGACTGTCCATGCGCTGTCCGTTTAACCCGAAAAACGGCCTAAAATTGGACCATGGATTGGTCGAAAGCGGACATAAAACGGATAAAAGTTCATTCACGCCCGCGCGTTGAGCCGTCTGGTACAAACGCACCCAGATAGAGTGGGGTCACGCGCCGGAGTTGGCCTAATAACCCAGGCAACGCACGAGCGGCACGATGCACCCAGTACCGTATGTTTGGGCGTGCCAGTCGTGGCGTTGCGGATCAGGCTGAGCTGATGGCAGACCGCGCACGCACGCGCGTACGGCTGAGGCCCAGACGGACACCAGGTCCCAGTACCAGGAGAGGACCGTATGGCTGCCCGGAGATCAACCTGGCAGGAGCAGGAGAGGGAAATCGAGCCGGGAACAACTCGTACGTTCAGGGACGTCATGGAGCGGTGCACGGCGCGCCGGGCGGACCCGCACCCGCACCCGCGCGAGCGAACTCGTAGGCAGGCGGCACGGAGACGAGAAATGGAGCTTGAAGGAATCGGCATCAGCTCAACCACAATCGTCTTCCTTCTCGCCCGCCGTGACACGGACGGATCCTTGATTCTTCTTGTCTTCTGCTCACATCAGACGATAGGAGAGGGATCGAAGGGAAGAACAAACTCAAAGGCCATGTCTTGCCGATAAGCAGGCCCGGGTTCGTTCCCTCGAGTGGCCTGTTGATGCAACACAAAATCAAAAATATGGCCCCGTGACCACAGCCTCAGTTCGCCGGCGCTTTGCCCGAAGCGGACAGCAAAGAACACGGTGCCAATCTTGCTCCGGCAGCAATGTTTGTTGAGCCCTTGCATAAATCTAAAGCACCTGACACGAAATCTCACAACATGACGAGAAAGCCTAATCTCACCGTCTCAAGGAGACGACAGGAATCATTCCGGCCAAAGCTCCGTCGACTACATCTAGACAGACGAATTCAAAGAAAAGCGCTGCCATCCGTCCGAGCACCGCACTTGCGATGGCTAAAATAACCCTAAACTAAACTATTAACCAAAGCGGAGGCACCAGGAGTCTGCCGGATCGGCAGGCAAAGAGAACACGAATGCACGAGCTTGCCGGTGAAGGCTGAAGAGAAGAATTTGCCTTAACCGTTTAGGTTCAGGGAAGAAAAAACAAGATGATCTTCGTGGCATAGCACCTGCATTTTGTATCAAAGATGACAAATTTATTAGATAGCCCAAAAGATAAGGAAATCGGATATGCATGAAAACGAAAACCAACATTCCAAAGAAACCGATGAAAACCATTAGAAAAAGATGTTTTGAAGTTTCGGAAAAACCTGGAAAAAAAAATACGGGACATTAAGAGGATGATGTTTTATTGCCACACAAAATTTCAAGTTGAAACAAATTATAATATGTGAGCTACGAAAAAGACAAAATCGGCGTTGAATAGCGCCGAACAATAATGTGACTATTCAGGACAGAATTTGTCTTTTTCATAGCTTACATCTCGTAATATGTTTCAATTTAAAATTTTGTGTGGCAAAAAAAATCACCCTTTTAACATCCCGTATTTTTTTTGGATTTTTTTGAAACTTCAAAATATGGTTTCTAGAAAGTTCTTATTGAATTGGTTTTCGTATGACATTCTCCCATGAAGTGTGATATTCTCCCATGAATGTCCACGTAGAGGATCTTTCTACCATACCGTGTCTCTACTCTGCTTCACCTTTGAGCACACGAAGCAGCCACGACCACCTTTGCCGCCCCGGCGGTTCTACTGGTCAGCTTGCTTGCTCGGCCGCATAAAAACACGTGCTTTGTCACACACGACAACATCCTCCGCTTGAGCCTTCCCGCACGGCTCACCCAAATAGCCTGGACTCATCCCCCGAGCGCCTTGCGAGCCACCGCCAGGAGAGGACCAAGAAGCCACCCACTCCGAGAAGCCCGCTCAGCTCAAAAGCGCCGCCCGCCCGGGGAGCTCCCCCGCACGCAATGAGCGGCGCACTGCCCGCACCACACCGGCCAACGACGACCAGCAGGTGGAGATGCTGCTAGCCGCGACGGCCTGCTGCTTCCTCGCCGACGAGGCCAAGAAGAGCCAGGACGGCGGCGGCGGGGGCGGGGGAGGGGGAGGGGGAGGAGGAGGGCTGGGGATTAGCCCGGTGGTCCTGGTCGTGGTGCTGGTGCTGGCGGCGCTCGTGTTCGTCTCCGGCCTGCTGCACCTGCTGGTCCGGTTCCTGCGGTGGCGCGCCCGCGCGCGCACCGGGGCGACGGAGGATGGGGGCAGCGAGGTGGACGGAGGAGGCGGAGGCCGGGGGGCTGGGGAGGAGTCGGCGCTGCAGCGGCAGCTGCAGCAGCTGTTCCACCTGCACGACTCCGGGCTGGACCAGGCCGTCATCGACGCGCTGCCGGTGTTCCTCTACGGGGAGGTGGTGGTCGGCGCGGGCGCCAAGGAGCCGTTCGACTGCGCGGTGTGCCTGTGCGAGTTCGCCGGCGACGACCGGCTGCGGCTGCTGCCGCTGTGCGGCCACGCGTTCCACATCGACTGCATCGACACCTGGCTGCTCTCCAACTCCACCTGCCCGCTCTGCCGCCGCGTGCTCGCGGCCGACGACGGCGGCGGCGACGCGGCCCTCCTGCTCGACGAGGGGTGGGGGCGGGAGGGGGAGGGCGCGGTGTTCCCCGTCCGCCTCGGCAAGTTCAAGAGCACGGCCAGGGCGGCCGGCCACGTCCAGCACGACGGCGGCGGCATTGTGGCGGCGGAGGAGGGCGACGCGGGCAGCAGCAGCAGCAGCCTGGACGCCAGGCGGTGCTACTCCATGGGCTCCTACCAGTACGTGCTCGCCGAGGCCAGCCTGCAGGTGTCCGTCCACCGGCGGCACGGCGACGGCGGCGCCGCGGAGAGGATGAGGGGCCCGAGAGGGGTCGTCGCGAACCCGGCCGGCCTTGGCGGCGGGGGCGGCGGCGAGGGGAAGAGGATCGGGGCCGGCAGCAAGGGCGACAGCTTCTCGGTGTCCAAGATCTGGCAGTGGCCGCGCAACGGCAAGGGGAAGCTCCCCGTGCTCGCGTCCGACGGCTCGCCGGCGGTGGACGGCGCGCTGCAGTGGCCGAGGAGGAGCGTCGGGGAGTCGTGACACCATGAATGAAAAGAAGAAGAAAAAAATGCTGTTTTTTTTGTTTTCTTGGTACGGTGCACCGCGTTCGTACTTGGTTGCGACTTGCAAACTCTCTAGAGCTAATTTCTAGTACTAGAAGTACGAGTGTTTTTGACTGCTCTTGAATCTGCTGATGATCACCATTAGTACGTATGTGCTTGCAAAACTACTGTGCTGCCGGTTTTAGAAATTCAGGGTGGCCTTCTAGGTTCATGATGAACTCTACTCATTTCTTCTCTTCTTTCTTTTTGGATTTTTTGAGGGAAACAATTTCTTCTGGTTAGAACTGCAAGTAAATCTCCCTCTAGAATTGCCATTGGAAGTACCTGTACCGAAATCACCAGGCCGTATTAGGTAGTGCTCACGCCCTTTTCGAAATGCAAGGTGCGCTTGATTTTGCGGAAATGTAAGGCACGCTTGATTTTACACGGTTTTATTTGTAGATGGAACATGTATAAACGGTGTTGTCGTATTTCTATCGCATTTTATTTTTAGAACTAATTTTATATACATAAAAGAGTGAAAATCGTAACCTACAGTCATGTAATGAAGACCAGAAAAAGTTCATGGTGCCTTGCAGAAAAGGAGGGAATGCTGCTAGTACCATGCTTGCTAGCCATAATAAAGCGACAACGATAACTGGCGACGTTAGCTGGGAGGGGATGGCAAGCGAACGTTAATTTTCTTTTTTGCCAATTTTATCTGCAAAATTTCCCTTCTTTCTAAAATTTGCCATGCATTTCTGAAGGAACTGCCAACCTCGCACAACTAGTAAACTTGTCTCATCTACTAAAATGTCCAGATTTGCTGTCCTAAAAATAGGTATGCTCGCGCGCGTAGTTGCACTAGTATAAAAACTGCTGACTACCCCATCAAATACTCCCACAAGAGCGACTTTCAAAGTGCCGGTTACCTACTTCCAAATTTTCAGTACCCCATCAAATACTCCCAACTCTCAGGCAGTACGATTTTGTTTAGTGGGAGTACGTTCGACTTAGGCAAGCAAAGCGCGTGCACACGGGCGTTGCTTCACCTGGAAGCTCTTCCTTTTTCTTGGAAGACTCCTTTTTTTCGAAACTTTTTCTTGCAAGACTCTGATGAGAACGGAAGCGATGAGCCTGCACGCATGGCACAAGTGCACAGCCTTCACTCTAAATCACCCTCAATCCTCAATCTCGCGGGTGAGTGGTAATGCGACGCTACTGGATGTTATATGTTCTTGTTTTCCAAGTGAATGAGATTAAATTATATCTCATCTGAATGATACTCCCATAGTTAATGGCTGCGTCGACAGGTATGGTATGGTGGGCGCATCGCATCGGCCAAAACCGCGCGCCGATTCTGCCGCTGAGGACACGCTCGTAAAGCTGGCAGCTGCAGCTGCAAGAGACCGTAAATTAACTACAGTTTGCGGCTCGGCCCATCGCTTGGACTGCAGCGCTTATCGCGTAGTGGTAGCCTCATGTGACGACGCGCGGGGCCTCGTTTGGTCGTGCGTCCGTATCCGCCGTTAAATGAATCATAATAATACTGAGATTCAGTGAGGTGGCGGGATACATCCATCGGCGTCAATGCCATCTTTCCTTTTCCTTTTAGCTGGTTTTGGTAGGCGATGCTGCGACGGCCGGAAAGCTGGGTTTTGCCCTAGAGATGCAATGCAACTTACTGTGCTGTCCAAGATGGATGGACCCGATTTTATTTTACTCCTACTTTGTAATAATTTCCCAACAGGCGGCATCTTCCCAACCCGGGCACGCTGGCCGAAATCAGCGTGCGTGTCCGGATGTGTGCAAAGAGTTAATGGAGAACAGCGAGGTGAGGCCATATCCACCGCGCGACCCAAAACCGTCCGGGTCTGTCCGTTTGCGTTTAAACGGACAAATGAATGCGCAACCCCACCGTAAAAAGACGCCCGCTTCTGGTCCGCTTTGCCCCATCCCGAGCCTAAATTTGGTTCGACTTTGCGGTCGAGCGGACAGCGAACGGATGCTTTCTCGTCCGCCCCGTCCGCTCTTGTCCGGGCCTAGACCCACTTGTCAACCTCCATCGGTCTCTCTCTCTCTCCTTTTTCTCTCTCTTTCTTTCTCTTTCTGGAGCACGCCCGCGTCGGCCTCTCCTCGCTCGCGCACCTCGCAGGACCAGCAGCAGCTGCAGTCCCCGCCGGCGCTCGTCTTCGCAGAACGTGGGCGGTGGGCGGGCGAGCGGGCGCACGCGTGGGCAGGGAGCGTGAGGCGCGGCAGCGAGCGAGCGGGCGCGCAGGCTACGGCGCGCGCGGCACGGCGAGCAGGCGGGCGCATGGGACGGGGCGGGGCGCGCGGCGCACGGTGAGGCAGGGCGCGAGCTCACGGCGGGCTGGGCATGGCGCGGCTGTGCACAGGGCAGGCGCGGCCGAACTTGCGGCAGGCAGACAGGGGCGGGGCGAGCGGCAGGCGAAGTGGCACGCAGCCGTGCACGGGGCAGGCACGGGCAGGGCACTGGCACGCTGCGGGGGGCACGAGCTTGCGGCGGGGCTGCTGCTGGCGAGGCGGCGCAGGCTTTGGGCGCGGCAGGCGCGAGGACATGGTGGGTGTAGTGGAGGCGGACAAATTGGGGTCGCCTGCAGCATTGGGCGCCTGCAACTTTAGCCGGACACGCATGTCTATTTTGACACTCACTGCTATCCCAAACGGACGAAATCCGGACAAAGCGGACGTCTGGATAGGGTCTTGCGCTGGAGTTGGCCTGACAAACGCACCGCTGCACAGCACCATTGCATACGGATACGGACAGACAGGCAAAGATGGAAATGCGAGGTGACGAGCGAGGGTGAAGGGCTCCTGCCTCTCCTGAACGCCCGGTAGGAGTACTGGCGGAAGCAGCTGGTATCCCGGAGTGGCGCTGAACGGAACTGAATGCTGATGCGATCAATCGATCGCATTGAAGCGTGCAACCGGCCTGACACTGACGTTGATGGAGGGATCATGCATTCATACATGGCCCGGACGCGGCACCAACTTTCACAGCCCGATCACATCACATTTATGGAGCGCACCCAGCCACCCACACACTTTTTTCATATGGGTCGTATGTGCAAAGCTAGATCAGTTGCCGTTCCAGATGCTCACATGGCCAAGGATTTTCGTAAAAATAATCATGATGATGATGAAAAAGTCTGTAATAAAGGTGTAAGATGCACCTGAATAGCTATGCACCGTACCAACCTGGCTTCCACCGAACAAACCGGTTGGGTTTCGAATTTCAAATGGGGTTGGCAAATGCTGTGCAAATGTAAAATCCTCCCTGACAGATGGTTGGATGAAGGGCCATGTATCATGTATGCAAGATATTCTGAACCCACGAGTTCGGTTAGACGAAAACAGGTAATTACATTGAAGAACAAACATCATGGTGTAAATACAAGACACTGGTCTGCTGCCGACTGTGAATGAGCGGGAGGCCGGAAATTTTGGTTATCCTCCGACTGTGAATGATATACAGCTTTGTATGAATACATTTTGCCAAAACTGGAGGTGTGTTGTCATTAATCGCTGCAAGCTACTATACAGTATAGGTAAAGGGTAAATAGCAAAAACCAGCTACTAGTGTACATAACTTACTAGTGATCGGAAAAAAGCAGCACAAGAGGAAGAAATGATGATGGGAGGGCTAGAAAAGGAAAACTCGCCTTTGCCAGCAGAGCAGCACACTCAAAACGAAAGAGCTACTATCACAACATTATAGACACAGGTGGCACTACAACCTGGCGGGGAAATTGCTGATTTGCCCTTGCTCCAGCCTCTCCTCGCCGTTCACTTTGTACGAAATCCGGATCCGCATCGCAAGTGGTTTCTGTGAGGCAGGCAATTCAAAACCACGCATTATATAAATCGCAAGAAAACAAAAGATAACCACAAACTCGCAAGTTCACAACATAATTCAAGTCTGCAGAAAGAATCATTAGGCTGACTATAGGACGCCCTAGTAATGGATCGAGTAGGATTAGCAAGTTCCAATAAAACTGATGGATCATCCAGAGATGCAAGAATATTCTAACTGACAACTACCCACATGTGGTGTGCAAATCAGCAAATGACCCATGTGGCCATTTATGAATTCAGGGACACAGCATGCTGCACCTAGCATTATCTCCATATATTTTGTTTTCCTTTTTGAACAAATCTATGTTTCACTGTTGATAGACGCATGATGGAATGAACATTAATCAGTAGGTGTAAAAAATCTTCTTTAAGAACTGAAGTATAACCAAATGACAGATCAGTGGCTGTACGGGATACACCATATAAGTGGGAAACATGTTAGAAGCAGTTATCTTTGGCACACGGATGAGATCTATAATACTTTCAGGACCATGCAAAAAATGAGTTAAAATTACTTAGGCTCTTTCAAGCTTATAAAGAAACTACCAGTAGTCAAAGAAAACCAGAAAATAAGTCATATTCCCCTCTGACAGGCATACTGTCAAATACCTGCCCATGTTGATTATTAGTGACACTGAGGCTTTGCGTAATTGAACCATTTCCACTGGCCGGAAGGGTGCTGCTGCTTGCTGGGTCCAAGCGCAACTGGATGAACTGAAATACAGATTTGCACAGGCAGATGGACTGTCAATCTCTAGCATGTGATCAATAACCAGTAATGCAGACTACACCGCTGTTCACAAATACCAATAGAATTAAAAGCGTCCTATCACCCACTTGTCATTTGCAAACAAATTTCAGCACACATTTTAATTAGTGATCTTAAAGGAACACGAAAAAAAAAACTGAACTGCATATCAACCAGGATGCCGATGCCTGAGAATTTGAGAGTAGATACAGAAGTAATTTGTTTTATGACAGAGCTTTATCTGAGAAGAAAAGATAAATTAATGACCAATTACTATATGGCGTTTGACCAAACAAACAAGTTAGTAATTATAGATTTACCACAGAAACCAAACTAGACAAATCATATAGTTAATTCTTAAGTGCAAGTGTGCGTCAACATATTTTTTTTAATGAGAAGATCCGCTGCTGGGAAGGATTAGTAGCAGAGGGACAACATTTCAAACTTCATAGGTACTACCTTTGGTACAGCTGCCTGAAACATGAAATTGGTCAATGTAACAGATGTCAAATTTGTAAAGCTGGCATGCATTGTAGTCTCTTGAGGCTTTCCAGGCTGCTTTTTAAAATTGAAGGTCATCTTCAAAGTTGCACTCTGGAAAGCTGTGATTGAAGGGTAAGCTGCATTCACATCTGGTGATCAAACACAAGTAGAGTAATGGTTAATTTCCTAATGACTAGGAACGCTGCTAGATAATCAAGTGACAGGGGCGGACCAGGAAGTGGTGTACTTGGGGACAAACCATCAAGAAGATCGATAACTTGAGGTGTTCCAGGAGCATGTTTAGTCACTGCTGCACGGTGCTACATAAATTAAGTATGGATGACAGACAGGGCAGAAATATGCAAAATATTATCAATACAGTTACTTTACCTTGGCCAGGAGAGCTTATGTTTGATGTTGCCAGCGGACCATTTTGTACAGGATATGAACCAATAGATAGAAGATCCATCAGAATATCTGTACTTGCAGACGGCGCTCCACCTGACATAAACCAGGAATGACATCATAAGGAAGACTCAAACCAGCAATGTACACTACAAACAGTACACATATACAGCTAAGAATCAACACGAGGGCCTGTTTAGGACAGCTCAACATATCTCAGAACTGGCACAATACCGAGCATTCCAAAACAAGACATTGTTCAAGCAATAATCCCTCGTCAAATATGCATTACTGACAAATCAGTACCAAATTTCAGAAACCAGAATCACTAAACAGGTGATAGAACATCACTTGCTTCATTTGTGCTAAAAGAGAGACGTCAGAAGTAAATTTATGTGAAATAAAAAGAATAGAGTCAAAACCTGCGGTAGATGTATCAATCAAGCCGATGCCCAAAAGATCCTGTAGGAAATCATTAGGTGCGGTACTAGGGGCAGAAGTAGTCACGGGAGCATCATCCGAACTTAGATCAAGTAAGTCAGCCAACGGAGCTGGTGGTGGTTTCACTGCACCATTTGGAACCTTAAGTGAGCCTCCAGAAGCAGCGGATGGAGCAGACTTAGTTAATGAAACAGTTGCTCGTGAAGAAGCGGCTCTCTTCAACAAATAACTAGCTTCATCTAATACAGGCATTCGCTCAAGCAAAGATGATCTGCACGCCAACCAACATTCACAAGATTACTATTTTTCATGAAGAGCTATGATACTAGTGCATATTCTGAGCAATAATGACTAGTAGCTGTCACCTACTTTATAGACTGATGCCTTTGTATAATGGAATTAAATTCGATTGATCTTTGCTGCAGCTCAAGCACAGTATTCCCTTTATTCTGCACAACAATTGCTTGTATCCTCCTGCAATAATAACAGGAAGGTGACAAAATCACTTTAGTAATAGATAACATAAACCACATACTCCAAGTCCAAGGCATACACAAAAAAGATAGCATAAACAGAAATTTGGAAAAAAAAAGGCTAGCAAATGAGGCTTCCAGCAAACTGAAGCTCCAGCATTAACATTGTCAGCGTGCCTACCATCGTAGAACCGAATGAACAGAATGATACACTTAGTTTTGTCACGTCGCCAGGAAACTACATTGTAAGTGTCGTAGTTAATTAGTCACGTCACCAACACTTATTTTATTTAGTATAGGCTCATGAAAAAGAAACCAATTCATGAGAAATTGATGCACCATGATAACAAGACAACAAAGATAAAAAATGTAAGCTTGCGACATTTTCAACTTATATTTGTCATAAATCGCATCGTCTTCATAGTAAACATGTATAATCGGTAAGCACAGATAGCTCATGCGCATGTGTAAGTGGAACATAGAGATGAGAATTGGTAAGTAGATGACCCAATTAACTCCGCCTATGTCTTCTAGGCATAGCCGGTCCCAAGCCCGGGTAAAGGAGGAGGGTTGTGATAGGCTTGGCGAGCCAACGTAAAAACTAGCCAGTCCCATGGGTATGAAACCTAGTACTAGGATGGGTGACCTCCTGGGAAGTCCTCGTGAAAGGGTTTCATATCTAAGGGTTGTGATAGGCTTGGCGAGCCAACGTAAAAACTAGCCAGTCCTTTGGGTATGAAACCCATTTGGGCGAGAGTAGTACTAGGATGGGTGACCTCCTGGGAAGTCCTCGTGAAAGGGTTTTATATCTAGCCTGCCCCAACTTGTTTGGGACAAAAGGCTTAGTAAATGAATGTAAATGAAATGACCCAATTATCATAGCCGGCGGTATTGTCTACAAAGTAGAACCATGAAACAAGGCAACTTAATTCATGGGGCTTCGCCAGTTTTTGCTAAAAGCCAAGTCGCATTTGAATAATGCAGTAGGTTATCCAACAACAATGCAAGGTCAAGTTGAGTAATAGCTTACTTTGAAGTTTGCGGAAATCGTGAGGAAAGCTTCAAAAGAGCAACGAGACACATAGCCCGTGTTGTAACATCCACAGAGTAGCGCTTAAGAGCTAGCTCTAGAGCATCCACAGCTTCAGATTCTGTTACCTGAACAAGTTCAGGCATTGGCCAAACCATTTGACAATAGTAGAACTGAAGCGCACTACTATTAAATGAAATACAGAGAAATGACAGCATCCACTGGGAAAACATTGAACTAATGAACTGAACTAACACTCTAAAAAAAAGTCATCATTCAGCACTGAAACATTTATGCAGACGTGTGGCGAAATGAATGATTAAGTAACTTTTCTGGTGACAACCGCTACAGCTAATATAGGTGATCATGAAGATGATGTGAGGAACAGACAAGTAAATCCATGAGCTACTCCTTATCAGCCTTAAATATGGACTAAATCAGCAGTTCAAGCACAGTGGATGCACATTGTGTGTGTAGAAAGTAAACAAGAATATGTAGTACTACAAAAGGAAGTTCTCATCACATGGTGAGTAGTGGTGTTTCAACAGAAAAGGCATCAGCCAATTACTATGGCTGGTAAAAAAAATCAACTCACCGTGATTGGTTCCTCCACATCCAGCATACTAATATTGTTGACCAGCATCTCACCATATTCACCAATGCACCAAACAGCTACCCTGACTAAGCTTTCCTACACAGTTCAAAGTAGAAGAGATACATGCGCTTCAGATAGGGTGAAAATTGATCCCATGGTTTACCAAGAATACAAATTATGCCTCCATACCTGTGTACCAGATGCTTGCAATGCTTTGTATAATGATCTGACCGAGTATCCTTGAAGTTCAGGCGCATTGCTTATCAGAACTATAAGAGCATGCCATACATCATCCTTCACAAAGTTTCCAGTCTGTGGATAGACAAGGGTATATTCTAAATTTGCATATCCATGACCCATGGAGAGAAAAATGGCTGAAAAATGTATTTATGCACGTACCAGCGTTAAAACCTTGAACATCTGGTCTAAGTACCATAGCTTATCTTGAGAAAACCTGTTAGAATTACAAAACTGTTATTATTTTGTAATCAACATGTTATAAGAAAGTTGTAAATCAAACAGGATAGGTATGGATCTAAAAGCAAGTTGATAATTAACATGTGATGCAATTAAGCAATAGTAAGGGGGTAAGGGAATGAATCACAGCTTCATGTGATTGTCAAAATTGAATAAAAGGCATGAAAAAGACCCAAGGATAGATTTCTGAACTATTTTTATTTTATGTTATAGCCTGTAAAAGATAGCATGAAATGACAGAAAATTTGTTAGAAGATGCTATCTTATAGTATATCCAACATGACACCTAGAGTTAGGTTCACATCATGATATTCTCCCCAGTGCTTAAAGCCTTCTGCTATATTCCAACAGGCAAAAGAACGAGCAGTTGAAAAGACAAGGACTAAAAATACCAAATGAAATAAAGAAACTGCCCCCTCTTGTTAACCTGATTTGTATACCCTTAGTTTAACTTCCATTGTCACCCTATGGGGAGGAGAACAAATTACAGTACAACAAGAAAATTCCATCATTTATTTCATTAGGTGAACAAAAATTTAATTGTTCCAAGACATATGTAACAACAGTGATGTACAACCAATCTTTGGAGCAACTAGGGTAGCAAATCAGATGTTCTTCCAAAAGCCAGTAGAGATGATGAATGTGCCAAGACTTACTTTTCAACTATTGAGCATATTTTTGCCGTGAGGTCTTCCTTGAAGTCATCATCACTTACTTCTAGGTAATCAACAAGCTCCTTAGTCAAAGGCTTTACATTCGTGTCATTGACGAGTAGGTAAACAAGTTCAAGGGCCCTTTTGCGAATAGAGACATCTGCATCCTGAGAGTGCATACGTGATTGCAAATTTTTAAGGGGAAGAAAAAGGAATCCCCAGAAGAAAAACAATAAGCCTAAAGCATATTACACCATAGAACTGTATGATTGATTACCTTGACACACTCCAATATTGTTACCCTGTGCCTCTGCACTGCTAGTGTGTCCACTGCCATGGCCTTCATTAGCATATTCAGAGCAACGTATCTGAAAACACAGTGTCCATAGTAAGTAAAGTATCTATTATCTATTAAGCTTTTAAAGCAGCAGAAAAAGATCCCCCAACATTCGTCCACATGGGCCAAAAAATATATTGTAGTGGGTCCAGATTATAATGGCGGAGAATTAAGAGATAAGGGAGATCTTTAAGATGGAATCATCTTGGGCCTCCAGAATTGACATTAACTCTAAGTTTTTGACCTATGGGAAAACAAACAGCTGAACTAATACCAGATATGATTATACAGATCAAATCTAGCCCTGCAAATGAGTACCGCATGGGTCACTCTCCTAATTACATTTACGGGAGATTGTAGAATATTTTAAAACAACTTGATGGTGCAAGTGCTCTATTCATTTCTGAAATTCGAGAACAATTGTATTCATATAACCAGCAAGTAATAGTGGTTGGAACTATGCTCGTCTGCTACAGAGACAAGTCAGAACTCCAGACCCAAAAATAGCCCAAAAAACCACAAATAATTAACCTCTTTGTTACGATGGGTATCAGTTATCCAAGAGCGAGAGGAAATTTACCTTATATTGTTATCACGGTTGGACAAGAATCTACCCAAAATATTAATTGCCAGCACACGCAGACCACTAGTAGCTTCAATGCCCATTATGGTCTCAACACATTCATATAAAATAGCGTTTCCAGCATTTTTGTTTGACTCAGTTTTCGTTGCAACCTGGAAATCCAGTACATGTGTTAACTATGAACTACCAGTATAAGATACACAGGGGGCAAGTGTAACGGATAACCAAGAAACAAGCTATTAAAAATAATAACACAGCAAAGGCAAAAAAATAGTCATGCTACCAGGTTTCATAGTCCATGTATAACAGTACTCTTAGCAAGACCTAAGTGGAAGAATGCCTAAAAGAAGTTATAAATTGCTAGTAGTAGTTTCATTACAGGGGAGAGATCATTTTGCTGTACAGCATGTGACTAATGTTCATATGTAGCTTGTAACAACAAATATCTAGTTCACTAATTTGATGGGAGCTTATGGACTCTGAATTGAAATTTTGTTTCGTGTAAAACCAAGGATGAACAAATTACCTGGGCAAGAATATCATTCACATGCTCGCTGCAGTCTGCATCCCCTTGACCCAATGTCCGCATGAGTCTAAGAACTCGGATGTGCAAGAATGGATCTGTGATGCCAGCAATGTCATATTCAGGAGCATATGAACTGTTGGACACGTCTCTCAGTATCCGGACCAACCCTTCGACGGAGTGCTGAAACAGCAAGATTTTGTCAGAATGCTAAATAATTATTGTCAAAAATATATATAAATATTTGCAATAGTCTTGCATGTACTACTCTGTACCAAAATATAAGACGTTTTGTAGGCTAAACTAGCCTACAAAAACGTCTTATTTTTTGATACAGAGGGAGTACAATCTAACAAGAATTTTATGAATATAGTTATAGACAAGAACACAGAAATGTTTTTGCTTCTTTTGGTGAACACAACATTGGAAACGAACATTTACCAAATAATGATGAAAATATTATAGCAATGATGTAAAATGACATTGTTGCATCAATGCATCACCGAATGAACGATCTGAAGGAGCAGGGACTGGGACCGATGCTAATGGTTTCCGCTATGGTCCATAAAATAGTGCTGTTACCTTTCTCAAGTACTCCAATGCTTCTCTGCTTGCTTTACAGAGTTCTGTACAGAGCTGGACAACAGATATCAGAACCCCGTGATGTTTTTCCTTGAGTAAGGATGCAGCAGAACCCATGAAGTTCTCTGCCAAATCTGGAACTTTTCTTACAATCCGTATAGAGCACAAGGCAGCCTACAAACAGGAGTGGTATATAATCAATAATAGTCGTCCCAAAAATATTCTAAGACTACCCAAAACGAGCAACACCTACGCAGAATGAAAACAACAAGACAAGAAATGCGCAGAATGTAAGCTTCGAAAAAATGATGGTATTGATTAGAACACCCCAGAAGTAACGAGTTGGTGTTTGAGTGCAAAATTACTGATGCTAAACTACCTATAGCATACAGGTACACTATCATGTAGGCCTTCTCAGTTCTTATGCAAGGGATGGAAGGAGCATTGCAGGTTTGAAGCATACAAATAATAACTAGTATCAGACTACTGCCATGGTGCTCAAAACAGTCTTTAGAAGGGACTGAAGTATCATGATAAAAAGATGGGCACCTTCTTCTTCGTGTTTGGGTCCCTAGTTTGCAACAGCCTCTCCACCTCGGGCGCCAGGTCGCGCGCCATTTCGGCGGAACAAATGTTCCCCAGGGCACAGAGCGCAAGGCCCACGATGAACTGGTTGGAGTGGTTAAGATCTCTGCCCACGTTAAGTACTAGCAATTACTCAAAGATCAGCATGGCATTGTATAACAATATCGACGAACAAGCGGCGGCAAATGTAAGCAAGCATAGGCGGGCGAGTCGGATACTGCTTGAGGGAGTTGGTGACGAGCATGAGGACCTCCTGCCGCTCGTCGAGCAGCAGCGTGAGGCCGAGGTAGCCGATGCGCTTCTCGGGGAAGCCCGAGGCGGCGATGAGCTTGAGGCACTCCATCTGGCCGAAATGCGTGGGGTAGCCGAGCATGTGGATGAACATGAGCTTGGCCATGTTGCGGTGGCGGTAGTCCTGGTCGTTGTCGCTGATGGCCGCCCTGATGGCCGCGCACTCGCGCCGCACCACCGCGCGCTCCTCGGCGGCCGTCTTGGAGGCGCGTATCGCGCGTATCATGTCCCTGCAGAGACGCCACGGGGCGATGTTACACGACGCGACGGATCTAAGGGGGGCGCTGGGCGGGCGGACGGGCGCGATCCGAGGAGACTCACCGGAGACGCGTGCCGGAGGAGAAGGGGTTGAGGGAGAGGTCCATGGCGACGTCCTCGACGATCCTCTCGACGGAGTCCGGAGGGGAGTCTCGCCGTCGGGGGGCGGGGCGGGGCGGAGGAGGAAGACCACGGCGACGGCCGGGTGGATCTGGACGTGGGCGGTGGACCGGTGGTGCGAATTGCGAAGAGGCCCCTGGCTTTGTTATTTTAGTCCATCTGGGGAATAGTTGGGCATTTGGGATCAAATCTCGCCGTGCTGATCTCACTGGCCACTAAATTCCTAGTGTTAGTGCTCAGCATCACGGTTGATTTTTTTATTCAATCGGTGACAAATTACCCACTTGCTTGGTTTTTGCGGTCACATGGTGGACAATTATTTCTTGAGACATAGTAATAGTATATAAATCTAAATGCAGCATAAAAATAACAGTTAGGGATGAAAACGAAGCGGAAACGGACGAAAATGAGTGCTACCACATTTATTTTCATATATTATTGCAGAAGCGGCAACAAATACAGAAACCGCGGAATGAATAGGAAAAAGATACTATCGGAAACAGACACGGAGCGATACAAAGCGGACACGGAATCAAAAGTGGGCATTGACCGGAACTTAACAACCCATCATAGAGAAATACACACAAAAACAAACAAATTTAATGAATTATTAACGTGGCTATAAAATAATATCATTATGTTAGCAGCTTAACATGGTATTGTAGTAGTATTGGACAACTGCATATAAGGTCAAGCTCGGTACACGTGTGTTAGTAGAAGTTCTGTCTCAAATGATCCATTCTACTAACTGTGTCATTGTGTGTTAGTTTGATGGTTGGGCTAGAAAGCAGCTATAGGTCTATAGTAAAAACGCAAATTTCATATTCACGGAAACGGGAAGTTCAATTTCCATGTCTGTTCCACCGGAAAACACCGTTCCATTTTTGTTTTCGTTTTCACGTAAAAAAAATTCATTTCCACTTTCATTTTGCAAATTTCCGTTTTCATATTCGTATTTGCCCTTCGTTTTCATTTTTCCTCCGGAAAAGCGAAAAGTTTCCACTTCATTTTTAGAAACACCTAAGATCCAAGAAAATACAAAGTAACTCCTATGACTAATAATTACAATGAAATCTTTTGAAATCATCTTCTTCGTGGTAGCAATCTCTGCTCGAAGAAATACTCCAAGAACTTTGATAAAGAAGCTGCAATTGGGTTGGAGCAACGATGTTGTCACTCTTTCACCCGCACGAACATTACCAATAATGATTTTTGAAAGCGCTTGAGTCGCCCATCCAAAAAGATGGGAAGTCTTAACCGATGAACGTACTTGGGACGGGGATGATCCCCTAGAAGTGCAGACCAACAAATCAATATATCATCATCATGGTGTCGATGCAAGATTTCACCTCGACAAAGAATCAGACCAACAAAAAAAGCTTGACACAGCAACATAAACTCATCAGATTCAAATAATCGAATCTGCGAGGACAGAAAACTCTCAAACCTCATGGCAACGCCAAAAGGATAAGAGGAAAATTATTCTCACAAAACTATAATGTTCACTGGACGTTGACGAAAAACATAAAGATCTTAAAGATCCGAGGTCCCGCCACCTCTCAGTGCCAAGATGGCAGCCGGAGGCGAGGGGACCTAAATTTCTCATATGGCGGCGAAGACGGCGGCACGTGAAAACCCTAGCAGATGTTGATATCAAGGATCTTTGATACTGAAATATGTTATATATGGAACACATGTATATTTTGCTTTGTGTAGACATACGAGGGCTTTATAACCATTAAACTAACAAGTTGCGTCTATTGTGTGGTTACCTAAAATATGTTTTGCGTGGTTTGTGTACATAATAACTCATCTATCAGGAAATAAAAGATGCACTTGAAAACAAAACATCCAATTCACTTTGTAGACTCGTGAAACCCTCGACATCTCTGTAGAAATACCATGTCCATGCTACTGAGATTATCCACATGTTAAGGTCACCTCCTCCAAGTCCTCTTGTAATAAAAAAATCTCACACACATAACATGGATTTATTTTGTAATTCCTGGGAGTTATGATTCACTAGTCAATCGTCGAATTCTTAGATATTGTGATCAAAAGTTGATCACAAGAACGATTGCATACTGTTGCAAGTAGATATAAGAACTACCACAACATAAACGACTAGCTGGTAATGAGGTTTACATACGTGTTGGGAACATAGTAAAAGCTACTATACTTACCATCAGCGTATTACCTTTGTGTTTATCTTCATACTTTACTTTATAATTTAGTAAATTGTTCTATACTCTGGCCTATTTGCATCATGTTTGTTGCAAGGAGGTTGTTCATAGAACAACAACTATTGTTCGGTGTTATGAATAACACAAGGGACATACTCCCATTCCAAATGGGGCGCATGTTATAAATATGTATGATAATACTAAACATTCATAGCACTGGTGCTAAATGTTGCAAGGCTAAAAAGATTACTACACATGTGTGGCACTGCATTCAGTCACATAGGAGAAACCCGTGTGGAGAAATTCCATAGTGATGGGTTTGTTTAAGTCATTTAATTAAGAATTATTTTACAATTGCAACTTTTGTTCAAAAGTAAAGTGACTAAAATACCGTTCACAAGCCATAAGTAACAAACGACAAACTTATTGATAAAATACATACAGATGTGCATAGTTTGATAACTGCTACCTCTTGAGCTTGTGTTGGTTTTTCCCTTGAAGACGAAAGGGTGATGCAGCAAAGTAGCGTAAGTATTTCCCTCAGTTTTGAGAACCAATGTATCAATCCAGTAGGAGACAATGCGACAAGCCACCGAATACCTGCACAAACAAACACCAACTTGCAACCAACGCGACAATGGGGTTGTCAATCCCTTCATTGTTATTCACAAAGTGAGATCTGATAGAGATGGATAAATGGTAAAGGAATATTTTTGGTATTTTTGGTTTATGGAACGAAAAGTAAAAGATTGCAAAAAAAAGTAAATCGGAAACTAAAATTGTAGATCGAAAACTTATATGATGGAAAATAGACCCGGGGGCCATAGGTTTCACTAGAGGCTTCTCTCAAGAAAGGAATTATTACGGTGGGTGAACAAATTACTGCCGAGCAATTGATAAAAAACGCAAAGTTATGACGATATCTAAGGCAATGATCATGAATATAGGCATCACGTCTGTGTCAAGTAGACCGAAACGATTATGCATCTACTATTATTACTCTACACATCAATCGCTATCCAGCATGTATCTAGAGTATTAAGTTCATAAAGAACGGAGTACGCATTAAGCAAGACAACATGATGTAGAGGAATTAGAGCAACTCTAGCAGACCCCCAAAAATACGACCCGCGAAACGCGTTTGCGGTTTGACGAAGATCGCGTTTGCGGGTCAAAAACATGCGTGGCCGAGCAGAACCCGTATCTAAACCTGCATAATTTGAAAAAAATACTTTCGCGGGAGAAATTGCACAAACATAGTTCATCACATAATACATAGTTCATCACATGATCAACAAACTACAAGCATAGCTATACTACCGATAACCCACAAGTATAGGGGATCGCAACAGTTTTCGAGGATAGAGTATTCAACCAAATTTTTTGATTCGATACAAGGGGAGCCAAAGAATATTCTCAAGTATTTAGCAGCTGAGTTGTCAATTCACCACACCTGGAAACTTAATATCTGCAGCAAAGTATTTAGTAGCAAAGTAATATGATAGTAGTGGTAACGGTAGCAAAAGGTAATTATAGCAAAAGTAGTGTTTTTGGTATTTTGTAGTGGTGATAGTAATAGCAACGGAAAAGTAAATAAGCGAAGAACAGTATATGAAAAGCTCGTAGACAATGGATCGGTGATGGAGAATTATGCCGGATGCGGTTCATCGTGTAACAATCATAACATAGGGTGACACAGAACTAGCTCCAATTCATCAATATAATGTAGGCATGCATTCCGAATATAGTCATACGTGCTTATGGAAAAGAACTTGCATGGCATCTTTTGTCCTACCCTACCATGGCAGCGGGGTCCTAATGGAAACTAAGGGATATTAAGGCCTCCTTTTAATAAAGTACCAAAACAAAGCATTAGCACATAGTGAATACATGAACTCCTCAAACTATGGTCATCACTGGTAAGTATCCCGATTATTGTCACTTCGGGGTTAACGGATCATAACACATAATAAGTGACTATAGACTTGCAAGATAGGATCAAGAACTCTCATATATTGATGAAAACATAATAGGTTCAGATCTGAAATCATGGCACTCGGGCCCTAGTGACAAGCATTAAGCATAGCAAAGTCATAGCAACATCAATCTCAGAACATAGTGGATACTAGGGATCAAACCCTAACAAAACTAACTCGATTACATGATAGATCTCATCCAACCCATCACCGTCCAGCAAGCCTACGGTGGAATTACTCACGCACGGCGGTGAGCATCGTGAAATTGGTGATGGAGGATGGTTGATGATGACGATGGCGACGGATTTCCCTCTCTGGAGCCCCGAACGGACTCCACATCAACCCTCCCGAGAGGTTTTAGGGCTTGGCGGCGGCTCCGTGTCGTAAAACGCGATGGTTTCTTCTCTCTGGTTTTTTCTCTTCGAAACCAAATATATAGAGTTGGAGTTGAGGTCGGAGGAGCTCCAGGGGGGC
This sequence comes from Triticum aestivum, assembly GCF_018294505.1. Classification (NCBI taxonomy): domain Eukaryota; kingdom Viridiplantae; phylum Streptophyta; class Magnoliopsida; order Poales; family Poaceae; genus Triticum; species Triticum aestivum. The sequence continues at coordinate 87,240,382 of NC_057812.1, read as the reverse complement.
CACGAGGTAGGGGGGCGCACCCCCCACCCTCGTGGACAGGTGGTGGGCCCCCTGGTCTTCATCTTTTGCATGGATTTTTTATTATTTCCGAATAGATGTTCCATGAAGTTTCAGGTCATTCCGAGAACTTTTGTTTCTGCACATAAATAACACCATAGCAATTCTGCTAAAAATAACGTCAATCCGGGTTAGTTCAATTCAAATCATGCAAGTTAGAGTCCAAAACAAGGGCAAAAGTGTTTGGAAAAGTAGATACAACGGAGACGTATTAACTCCCCAAAGCTTAAACCTTTGCTTATCCTCAAGCAATTCAGTTGATAAACTGAAAGTGATAAAGAAAAACTTATACAAACTATGTTTGCTCTTATTGTTGTAAATATGTAAAGCCAGCATTCAAGTTTTCAGCAAAGATTATGACTAACCACATTCACAATAACGCTTAGGTCTCAAGTTTACTCATATCAATGGCATAATCAACTAGCGAGCAATAATAATAAATCTCGGATGACAACACTTTCTCAAAACAATCATAATATGATATAACAAGATGGTATCTCGCTAGCCCTTTCTGAGACTGCAAAACATAAATGCAGAGCACCTTTAAAGATCGAGGACTGACTAGACATTGTAATTCATGGTAAAAGAGATCCAGTCAAGTCATACTCAATGTAAACTAACAATAATGAATGCAAATGACAGTGGTGCTCTCCAACTGGTGCTTTTTAATAAGAAGATGATGACTCAAATAGATAGGCCCTTCATAGAGGGAAGCAGGAATTTGTAGAGGTGTCAGAGCTCGGTTTTGAAATAGAGATGAATAATATTTTGAGCGGTATACTTTCATTGTCAACATAACAATCAAGAGATGGCGATATCTTCCATGCTACACACATTATAGGCGGTTCCCAAACAGAATGGTAAAGTTTATACTCCCCCTCCACCAACAAGCATCAATCCATGGCTTGCTCAAAACAACGAGTGTCTCCAACTAACAATAGTCCCAGGGGGAGTTTTGTTTGCAATTATTTTGATTTAGTTTGCATAAAGCATGGGACTGGGCATCCCGGTGACCAGCCACTTTCTCGTGAGTGAGGAGCGGAGTCCACTTCTCTTGAGAATAACCCGCCTAACATGGAAGATACGGACAACCCTAATTGATACATGAGCTATTCGAGCATACAAAATAGGATATTTATTTGAAGGTTTAGAGTTTGGCACATACAAATTTACTTGGAACGACAGGTAGATACCGTATATAGGTAGGTATGGTGGACTCATATGGAATAACTTTGGGGTTTATGGAGTTGGATGCACAAGAAGTATTCCCGCTTAGTACAGGTAAAGGCTAGCAAAAGACTGGGAAGCGACCAGCTAGAGAGCGACAACAGTCATGAACATGCATTAAAATTAATCAACACCGAATGCAAGCATGAGTAGGATATAATCCACCATGAACATAAATATCGTGAAGGCTATGTTGATTTTGTTTCAACTGCATGCGTGAACATGCGCCAAGTCAAGTCACTTAAATCATTCAGAGGAGGATACCACCCTATCATACCGCATCACAACCATTTTAATAGCATGTTGGCATGCAAGGTAAACCATTATAAGCTCCTAGCTAATCAAGCATGGCACAAGAAACTATGATCTCTAGTTGTCATTGCAAACATCTTTATTGATAATAGGCTGAATCAGGAACGATGAACTAATCATATTTACAAAAACAAGAGAGGTCGAGTTCATACCAGCTTTTCTCATCTCAGTCAGTCCATCATATACCGTCATAATTGCCTTTCACTTGCATGACTGAATAGTGTGAATAATAATAATAGTGCACGTGCATTGGACTAAGCTAGAATCTGCAAGCATTCAATAAATAGGAGAAGACAAGGCAATATGGGCTCTTTTGTCAGATCAACAATAATGCATATAAGAGCTACTTCAACAATTTAATTATGGTCTTCTCCTATCGACCCCCAAAGAAAAGAAAAGAAATAAAACTATTTACACGGGAAAGCTCCCAACAAGCAAAAGAAGAACAAGAAATCTTTTTGGGTTTTCTTTTTAATTAATACTACAAGCATGGAAGTAAACTAATTAAAAGCTACAACTATTTTTTTTGGTTTTTCTTAAGGTTTATTAAACACACAAGAAGAAAGCATAAAAACAAAAATAAACTAGCATGATGATACAATGAAAAAGTATGAGCACCGATATCTAGCATTGAGTGTGTGAGCATGAGTGTAATGTCGGTGGGAAATACGTACTCCCCCAAGCTTAGGCTTTTGGCCTAAGTTGGTCTATGGCCACGGTTGGCCTGGCGGATATCCATAATAATAGTTGGGGTCGTACTGAGATGAAGAAGACTCTTATTGCCACTGGTTGGCAATCATCTCCGGATCCCAATGGTAATTAGACTGTCGTGGAGGATCAACTTGTGGTTCCGACTCTGGCTCTGTGGCTGATGTAGGGTTCCGGTAGGCGTGAATAGCCTCTAATGGAATAAGGTACTGGCCTGAAGATAAATCAAACAAGGAAGGAGCAGGCAGGGTAATAGTCTCAGGATGATGTTTATGAAAGAACAATTTGTATTTAAGCTCCCCTTCCCTATTCTTAACAATAAAACAGTGTGCCACCATACTCTTATAATCTAAATAAACACGAGGCAACAATTTTTCTTCCTTCTCATAATGCCTAATGGGTATGTTAAAATGTGCAGCTAGGCGTGAAGCATATATGCCTCCAAAGATGGGGCCCTTTGTACGGTTCAGACTTAACCGTTTAGCAATAATATCGCCCATACTAACAGAGTTACCACTGAATAAACCGTGGAACAAAATAATAATATCAGGAACACTAAGGTTTCCATAGTTTCCGCGACCAATTAAGCAACGACTAGCAAATATTGCAAAGTAGCGTAAAACAGGAAAATGTATGCTAGTGATTCGTGCATCGGAAAGCTTCCTCGTTTCCCCTACAGTGATGGTATCAATAAACCCATCCACATCGCCGCGATGTGGTTCCTCTGTTGTGCCCTCGAAAGGGACCAGACAAACCCGACAAAAATCATAAAGTGACATCTCCTTATGCTCATCATATAAATAAAACTCCACCGTACGTGGTGAGCTCCTAGAATGGAAATGAAAGTTTTGCACAAAGATATTTGTGAGTAAGAGATACTGGTCGTGTTGGTCGTGGAGGAAAGCGGTGAGGCCTGCATTCTCAGCCAATTCATAAAAATCATCATAAATCCTGGCTGCTCTCAAGAATTCATTGGAAGGCCATTCACACGGCCGAACCTCCGCGGTGCGAGGCAGGTTATACTTGGGCTTCGCTGCCTTTTCATTTTGCTTTTCCTTCAAGCTTCGGCTCGATGAGCCCCTCAAAAATGTCTTCATTATTTTATGAAAAATTCTGAAATTTTTAGTAACTTCAAAATAAAAGTAAACCAAACTCAACAAAATTGATAGCCACTACTCCTACAAGTGCCTAGAGCCTATATCATGCATCAAAACTACTTTTGACCATATAAATTTGACATGCAAGCTCAAGAACAGGGTCACCTAAGCAGCACAAATTTGCAATGAATAAAGCACTAGAACAAAAACTAATTGGACCAATGGAGGAGTCACATACCAAGGAACAATCTCCCCAAGCAGTTTTGTGAGAGGTGCTTTGAGCAAGGAGATCGAAAATGGCAGCAAAATGAGCTTGGACTCGGGTTTGAGCTGGATATTCGTGTTTGTGGGAGGAAGAAGGAGTGTGTGGGTGCAGGAATAAGTGGAGGAGGGCCACCGTGGGCCCATGAGGCAGGGGGGCTGATACGTCTCCAATGTATCTATAATTTTTGATTGCTCCATGCTATATTATCTACTGTTTTAGACATTATTGGGCTTTATTTTCCACTTTTATATTATTTTTGGGACTAACCTATTAACTGGAGGCCCAACCCAGAATTGTTGTTTTTTGCTTGTTTTAGGGTTTCAAAGAAAGGGAAAATCAAACGGAGTCCAAATGGAATGAAACCTTCAGAAACGTGATTTTCTCATCAGATAAGATCCAGGAGACTTGGACCCTCCGTCAAGAAAGCCACGAGGTGCTCACGAGGGTAGGGGCGCGCCCCTGCCTCGTGGGCCCCTCGAAGCTCCACCGACGTACTTCTTCCTCCTATATATATCCACGTACCTCCAAACGATCGGGGACAGAGCCAAAAACCTAATTCCACCGCCGCAACTTTCTGTATCCACGAGATCCCATCTTGGGGCCTGTTCCGGAGCTCCGCCGGAGGGGGCATCGATCACGGAGGGCTTCTACATCATCATCCAAGCCCCTCCGATGAAGTGTGAGTAGTTTACTGCAGACCTACGGGTCCATAGCTAGTAGCTAGATGGCTTCTTCTCTCTTTTTGGATCTCAACACAATGTTCTCCCCCTCTCTCGTGGAGATCTATTCGATGTAATCTTCTTTTTGCGGTGTGTTTGTTGAGAACGATGAATTGTGGGTTTATGATCAAGTATATCTATGAATAATATTTGAATCTTCTCTGAATTCTTTTATGTATGATTGGTTATCTTTGCAAGCCTCTTCGAATTATCAGTTTGGTTTGGCCTACTAGATTGGTTGTTCTTGCCATGGGAGAAGTGCTTAGCTTTGGGTTCAATCTTGCGGTGTCCTTTCCCAGTGACAGAAGGGGCAGGAAGGCACGTATTGTATTGTTGCCATCGAGGATAACAAGATGGGTTTTTTATCATATTGCGTGAAACTATCCCTCTACATCATGTCATCTTGCTTAAGGCATTACTCTGTTTTTAACTTAATACTCTAGATGCATGTTGGATAGCGGTCGATGAGTGGAGTAATAGTAGTAGATGCAGAATCATTTCGGTCTACTTGTCTCAGATGTGATGCCTATATACACGATCATACCTAGATATTCTCATAACTATGCTCAATTCTATCAATTGCTCAACAGTAATTTGTTCACCCACCGTAGAATACTTATGCTCTTGAGAGAAGCCACTAGTGAAACCTATGGCCCCCGGGTCTCTTTCTCATCATATCAATCTCCATCACTTTACTATTGCTTTGTTTTTACTTTGCTTTTACTTTATTTACTTTGCATCTCTATACCAAAAATACCAAAAAAATATTATTTATCATCTCTATTAGATCTCACTTTCGTAAGTGACCATGAAGGGATTGACAACCCCTAAGCGCGTTGGTTGCGTTGAGCTATTGTTTTTGTGTAGGTACGAGGGACTCGAGCGTAGCCTCCTACTGGATTGATACCTTGGTTCTCAAAAACTGAGGGAAATACTTACGCTACTTCGATGCATCATCCCTTCCTCTTCGGGGAAATCCAACGCAATGCTCAAGAGGTAGCAAGAAGAATTTCTGGGGCTGATGCCGGGGAGTCTGCGCAAAAGTCAACATACCAAGTACCCATCACAATCCATATCTCCCGCATTACATTATTTTCCATTTGCCTCTTGTTTTCCTCTCCCCCAATTCACCCTTGCCGTTTTATTCGCCCTCTCTCTTTATCCTCCCTCTCTATTTGCCTCTTTTGCCCGTTTGCTCTTGTTTGCTCGTGTGTTAGTTTGCTTGCTTGTCGTTATGGCTAGTTCTTTACCTCCTGCCTCTATGTCTGAAATTGGGGATACCATTGTGGATAAAGATTTTGATGCTCCCACTAAAGAACCCACTATCTCACATATAAAAAGATTTCGTGTTGGTAGCGGTAATATTATTGGAAAAGGAGTTATTCAAGATTTCTTTACTTGTGCCAGTGCTTTACCTTCTATGGGTAGTTCTATTCTTCATAGAACTAGTAGTCTTGCGGACGCTATTGCCATGCTTGTAGTTGAACTTGAGAGGCAATTCATGCACTTGCATCCTTCTATACAAAGGAGTTTCCTAGAATTTTCTAATATTGAGCATTCTTCTGTTAAGCGTGCCGTTACTATCTTTTTGGCTCATGAGTTTCGATTCATAATTAAAGAGGCCAAAGAAATCTTTGCGCACTATAGGGTGGATGCTTGCCGTCCTCCCATAGATATTATCCTCTTTGATCAAGAAGAAATAATGTGTTTTCAATCTCTAGACTATGTTGCTTTCAATGAAAATCTTAGAAAAAGGGTTCCTACCAATGTTTTAGTTGATAGAATTTCTAAACTTAATAATGATTTAGCTATTCGAGATAATGAATTGGGATATTTTCTTGAATATAGGCTCACAAAGTTCTGTCAAAAGAATGCTTATAATGATGAATTGGTTGTGCAATATGAAGGACCAAAGGAGGAACCTATACCTCCCAAGGTTGATCTTGGAGACTTTTGTCCCAACAAATTTAGCCCTTTTGATTACTTTTGCTTGCCTCAAAGAAAACTTGCTGCTGAACGTAGAGAATATGAAATGAGTTTTAACAATCTATCTTACTATTGTGGCAATACCTAGATCTATTCTTGCTTATTATGCCTAGCCACGGGCGTTAAACGATAGCGCTTGTTGGGAGGCAACCCAATTTTATTTTTATTCCTTGATTTTTGCTCCTGTTTAGTAATAAACAAATTATCTAGCCTATGTTTTGGTTGTGTTTTTTGTGTTTAATTAGTGTTTGTGCCAAGTAGAACCATTGGGAAGACTTGGGGAAAGTCTTGTTGAACTTGCTGTAAAAAACAGAAACTTTAGCGCTCACGAGAACTGCTGTCATTTTTATTTGGAAAGTGATATTTAGTTAATTATTTTTGCAGATGATTAATAGATAAATTCCTCACGTCCAGAAATTTATTTTAGAATTTTGGGGGTTCCAGATCTTGCGCTAGCTACAGATTACTACAGATTGTTCTGTTTTTGACAGATTCTGTTTTTCGTGTGTTGTTTGCTTATTTTGATGAATCTATGGCTAGTAAATTACTTTATAATCCATAGAGAAGTTGGAATACAGTAGGTTTAACACCAGTATAAATAAAGAATGAGTTCATTACAGTACCTTGAAGTGGTCTTTTGTTTTCTTTCGCTAACAGAGCTCACGAGTTTTCTATCTTAAGTTTTGTGTTGTGAAGTTTTCAAGTTTTGGATAAAGATTTGATGGATTATGGAACAAGGAGTGGAAAGATCCTAAGCTTGGGGATGCCCATGGCACCCCCAAGATAATATAAGGACACCTAAAAGCCAAAGCTTGGGGATGCCCTGGAAGGCATCCCCTCTTTCGTCTACTTCTATCGGTAACTTTACTTGGAGCTATATTTTTATTCACCACATGATATGTGTTTTGCTTGGAGCGTCTTTTATGATTTGAGTCTTTGCTTATTAGTTTACCACAATCATCCTTGCTGTACACACCTTTTGAGAGAGCCATACATGATTTGGAATTTGATAGAATACTCTATGTCCTTCACTTATATCTTTTGAGCTTTATAATTTTGCTCTAGTGCTTCACTTATATCTTTTAGAGCACGGTGGTGGATTTGTTTTATAGAAACTATTGTTCTCTCCTGCTTCACTTAGATTATTTTGAGAGTCTTAATAGCATGGTAATTTGCTTAAAATCCTAATATGCTTGGTATGCAAGATTAATAATAAAACTTTCTTATGAGTGTGTTGAATACTAAGAAAATTTTGATGCTTGATGATTGTTTTGAGATATGGAGGTAATAATATCAAAGTCATGCTAGTTGAGTAGTTGTGAAATTGAGAAATACTTGTGTTGAGGTTTGCAAGTCCCGTAGCATGCACGTATGGTAAACGTTATGCAACAAATTTGAAACATGAGATGTTATTTGATTGTCTTGCTTATGAGTGGCGGTTGGGGACGAGCGATGGTCTTTTCCTACCAATCTATCCCCCTAGGAGCATGCGCGTAGTGCTGAGGTTTTTGATGACTTGTAGATTTTTGCAATAAGTATGTGAATTCTTTATGACTAATGTGGAGTCCATGGATTATACGCACTCTCACCCTTCCACCCTTGCTAGCCTCTTCGGTACCGTGCATTGCCCTTTCTCACCTTGAGAGTTGGCGCAAACTTCGCCGGTACATCCAAACCCCGTGATATGATACACTCTTTCACACATAAACCTCCTTATATCTTCCTCAAAACTGCCACCATACCTACCTATTATGGCATTTCCATAGCCATTCCGAGATATATTGCCATGCAACTTTCCATCATTTCGTTCATCATGACACATTCATAATTGTCATATTGCTTAGCATGATCATGTAGTTGACATAGTATTTGTGGCAAAGCCACCGTTCATGCTCGTCCTCGAGTAGGAATTAAGCTTGGGGATGCTTGATACGTCTCCAACGTATCTATAATTTTTGATTGCTCCATGCTATATTATCTACTGTTTTAGACATTATTGGGCTTTATTTTCCACTTTTATATTATTTTTGGGACTAACCTATTAACCGGAGGCCCAGCCCAGAATTGCTGTTTTTTGCCTGTTTTAGGGTTTCGAAGAAAAGGAATATCAAACGGAGTCCAAACGAAATGAAACCTTCGGAAACGTGATTTTCTCATCAGATAAGATCCAGGAGACTTGGACCCTCCGTCAAGAAAGCCACGAGGTGCTCACGAGGGTAGGGGCGCCCCCCTAGGGCGCGCCCCCTGCCTCGTGGGCCCCTCGAAGCTCCACCGACGCACTTCTTCCTCCTATATATATCCACGTACCCCCAAACAACCGGGGATGGAGCCAAAAACCTAATTCCACCGCCGCAACTTTTTGTATCCACGAGATCCCATCTTGGGGCCTGTTCTGGAGCTCCGCCGGAGGGGCATCCATCACGGAGGGCTTCTACATCATCATCCAAGCCCCACCGATGAAGTGTGAGTAGTTTACTTCAGACCTACGGGTCCATAGCTAGTAGCTAGATGGATTCTTCTCTCTTTTTGGATCTCAATACAATGTTCTCCCCCTCTCTCGTGGAGATCTATTCGATGTAATCTTCTTTTTGCGGTGTGTTTGTTGAGACCGATGAATTGTGGGTTTATGACCAAGTCTATCTATGAATAATATTTGAATCTTCTCTGAATTCTTTTATGTATGATTGGTTATCTTTGCAAGTCTCTTCGAATTATCAGTTTGGTTTGGCCTACTAGATTGGTTGTTCTTGCCATGGGAGAAGTGCTTAGCTTTGGGTTCAATCTTGCGGTGTCCTTTCCCAGTGACAGAAGGGGCAGCAAGGCACGTATTGTATTGATGCCATCGAGGATAACAAGATGGTTTTTTTTTATCATATTGCATGAAACTATCCCTCTACATCATGTCATCTTGCTTAAGGCGTTACTCTGTTTTTAACTTAATACTCTAGATGCATGTTGGATAGCGGTCGATGAGTGGAGTAATAGTAGTAGATGCAGAATCGTTTTGGTCTACTTGTCTCGGACGTGATGCCTATATACATGATCATACCTAGATATTCTCATAACTATGCTCAATTCTGTCAATTGCTCAACAGTAATTTGTTCACCCACCATAGAATACTTATGCTCTTAAGAGAAGCCACTAGTGAAACCTATGGCCCCCGGGTCTCTTTCTCATCATATCAATCTCCATCACTTTACTATTGCTTTGTTTTTACTTTGCTTTTACTTTATTTACTTTGCATCTCTATACCAAAAATACCAAAAAAATATTATTTATCATCTCTATTAGATCTCACTTTCGTAAGTGACCGTGAAGGGATTGACAACCCCTAAGCGCGTTGGTTGCGTTGAGCTATTGTTTTTGTGTAGGTATGAGGGACTCGAGCATAGCCTCCTACTGGATTGATACCTTGGTTCTCAAAAACTGAGGGAAATACTTACGCTACTTTGCTACATCATCCCTTCCTCTTCGAGGAAATCCAACGCAGTGCTCAAGAGGTAGCAGGGGCGCGCCCAGGGGGTAGGGCACGCCCCTGACCCTCGTGGCCAGGTGCCAGCTTGCTACCTCTTCAGCACTGTGTTGGATTTCCTTGAAGAGGAAAGGATGATGCAACAAAGTAGCGTAAATATTTCCCTCAGTTTTTGAGAACCAAGGTATCAATCCAGTAGGAGGCTGCGCGTGAGTCCCTAGTACCTTCACAAAACAAATAACTCATCGCAACCAACGTGATAAGGGGTTGTCAATCCCTTCACGTTCACTTACGAGAGTGGATCTGATAGATATGATAAGATAATTTTTTTGGTATTTTTGTGATAAAGAAGCAAAGTAAAATAAAAGCAAAGTAAAAAGCAAAGGAAATAACTAAGTATTGGAAGATTAATATGATGAAGATAGACCCGGGGGCCATAGGTTTCACTAGTGGCTTCTCTCAAGAGCATAAGTATTTTACGGTGGGTGAACGAATTACTATTGAGCAATTGACAGAATTGAGCATAATTATGAGAATATCTAGGTATGATCATGTATATAGGCATCACGTCCAAGACATGTAGACTGACTCCTGCCTGCATCTACTACTATTACTCCACTCATCGACCGCTATCCAGCATGCATCTAGAGTATTAAGTTCATGAAAACAGAGTAACCCCTTAAGCAAGATGACATGATGTAGATGGATAAATTCATGCAATATGGTAAAAAAAAACCATCTTGTTATCCTCGATGGCAACAATACAATACGTGTCTTGCTGCCCCTACTGTCCCTGGGAAAGGACACCACAAAATTGAACCCAAAGCTAAGCACTTCTCCCATTGCAAGAAAGATCAATCTAGTAGGCCAAACCAAACTGATAATTCGAAGAGACTTGCAAAGATAACCAATCATACATAAAAGAATTACGAGAAGATTCAAATATTGTTCATAGATAATCTTGATCATAAACCCACAATTCATCGGTCTCAACAAACACACCGCAAAAAGAAGATTACATCAAATAGATCTCCACAAAAGAGGGGGAGAACATTGTATTGAGATCCAAAAAGAGAGAAGAAGCCATCTATCTAATAACTATGGACCCGAAGGTCTGAGGTAAACTACTCACACTTCATCGGAGAGGCTATGGTGTTGATGTAGAAGCCCTCCGTGATGGATGCCCCTCCGGTGGAGCTCCGGAACAGGCCCCAAGATGGGATCTCATGGATACAGAAAGTTACGGCGGTGGAATTAGGGTTTTGGCTCCGTATATGATCGTTTGGGGGTGATACGTCTCCAACGTATCTATAATTTTTTATTGCTCCATGCTATATTATCTTCTGTTTTGGATGTTTATGGGCTTTATTATACACTTTTATATCATTTTTGGGACTAACCTATTAACCCAGAGCCCAGTGCCAGTTTCTGTTTTTACCTTGTTTTAGGGTTTCGAAGAAAATGAAAATCAAACGGAGTCCAATTGACCTGAAACTTCACGGAACTCATTTTTGGAAGGAAAGAAGCCCAGAAGACTTGAAGTGCACGTAACGGAAGCTTCAAGGAGGGCACGAGGTAGGGGGCGTGCCATCCACCCTCGTGGACCCCTCGTGGCCCCCTTGACGTACTTCTTCCGCCTATATATCTCCATATACCCTAAAAACATCGAGGAGCACAATAGATCGGGAGTTCTGCCGCCAGAAGCCTCCATAGCCACCGAAAACCAATCTAGACCCGTTCCGGCACCCTGTCGGAGGGGGCAATCCCTCTCTGGTGGCCATCTTCATCATCCCGATGCTCTCCATGACGAGGAGGGAGTAGTTCTCCCTCGAGGCTGAGGGTATGTACCAGTAGCTATGTGTTTGATCTCTCTCTCTCTCTCTCTCTCTCTCTCTCGTGTTCTTGAGGTGATACGATCTTGATGTATCGCGAGCTTTGCTATTATATTTGGATCCTATGATGTTTCTTCCCCCCTCTACTCTCGTGTAATGGATTGAGTTTCCCCTTTGAAGTTATCTTATCGGATTGAGTCTTTAAAGATTTGAGAACACTTGATGTATGTCTTGTCGTGCGTATCTGTGGTGACAATGGGATACCACGCGATTCACTTGATGTATGTTTTGGTGATCAACTTGCGGGTTCCGCCCATGAACCTATGCATAGGGGTTGGCACATGTTTTTGTCATGATTCTCCGGTAGAAACTTTGGGGCACTCTTTGAGGTTCTATGTGTTGGTTGAATAGATGAATCTGAGATTGTGTGATGCATATCGTATAATCATACCCACGGATACTTGAGGTGACATTGGAGTATCTAGGTGACATTAGGGTTTTGGTTGATTTGTGTCTTAAGGTGTTATTCTAGTACGAACTCTAGGGTTGTTTGTGACACTTATAGGAATAGCCCAACGGATTGAATGGAAAGAATAACTTTGAGGTGGTTCCGTACCCTACCATAATCCCTTCGTTCGTTCTCCGCTATTAGCGACTTTGGAGTGACTCTTTGTTGCATGTTGAGGGATAGTTATATGATCCAATTATGTTATCATTGTTGAGGGAACTTACACTAGCGAAAGTATGAACCCTAGGCCTTGTTTCAACACATTGCAATACCGTTTACGCTCACTTTTATCATTAGTTACCTTGCTGTTTTTATATTTTCAGATTACAAAAACCTATATCTACCATCCATATACCACTTGTATCACCATCTCTTTGCCGAACTAGTGCACCTATACAATTTACCATTGTATTGGGTGTGTTGGGGACACAAAAGACTCTTTGTTATTTGGTTGCAGGGTTGCTTGAGAGAGACCATCTTCATCCTACGCCTCCCATAGATTGATAAACCTTAGGTCATCCACTTGAGGGAAATTTGCTACTGTCCTACAAACCTCTGCACTTGGAGGCCCAACAACGTATACAAGAAGAAGGTTGTGTGGTAGACATCAAGCTCTTTTCTGGTGCCGTTGCCGGGGAGGTTAGCGCTTGAAGGTATATCTTTAGATCTTGCAATCGAGTCTTTTAGTTTCTTGTTTTATCACTAGTTTAGTTTATAAAAGAAAATTACAAAAAATGGAATTAAGTTTGTCTCATACGCTTCACCTTTTTAATATCTTCCGTAAGTATGATGGAATGGAAAATTGTGCTCAAGTGCTAGAAGACGAAATCTATAATACGTTTGGCACTAAATATGTGAATGATGAGCATGATTGCACTATTGTTAGTACGAATTCTTTGAATATCCATGATACTAATGATGATTGCACTAGTTATGATGAAAATGTCTCCTGTAAACATGTCAATTTTTGTGGAGTGCGTTGGGTTTGTACGCACACACCAAATAGGGAAAATAGATATTGCAAGAGGCATAAGTACTTAGAAACTAAATTGTTGCAAGAAAGGCTAGATGAATGTGCTGAAAATTTAAATTACATTGGCCATACTTGTGAGCTTTGCAATGAACATGATCATTTCAATACCCAATGCAAATTGTTTCATGATCGTATCGTGTCCAAAAATTATGATGACTTGATTTCCCTTGCACATCATAATGAACTTAGTTTGCTTATGGGTTATGAAGAAATGAAAAGTATAACTAATTATCTTCCAGAATTTGCCCGTTATAAACTTCTTGGATTTGATCTAGAGGAAATTTATATGTATTGTGCGGTGAATTCTATTGAAAATCCTTATAGTGCCAACTACATAAAGAAAAGAATACAAATAGAGGATGAAGAGAATACTAATGAAAGGGAAGAGACTTCCCAATATCCTCCTATTATTTCTTATGATGAATCAGGTAACGAGGAGGAGCCTCCTATTCAACCAATCTCATTAATAAGGAGCTCCAAAAAGAGGATTGAACCCACACATGATGTGATGAAGAGGAAGAAAAGAAAAAGGAAGAGAGGTAAAAAGATATCTCCCCCAAATATTGCTGCTCCTATTACTATTGTGCCTCATGAAAATATAATCGTGGAAGATAATGATACTTCTTATGATCTTGAAAATCTTTTTGGCACTTGCTTGGAAGAATATGATAATTGATATACTATTGGTGCTATCCATACTATTAATTATGAGAGTGATTATGCTTATGATTTGAAAAGGCCCAAGCTTGGGGATGCTATGTTTGATGAAGATGATGTTTTTGAGAATATATTTGCTGAAATTAATGTTTGTCCTAAGCTTGGGGAAGCTATGTTTAATGAAGATGATATTTTTAGTCTCCCAAGTTTTGATATGCAAATTTATAATGATGATAGCATGCCTCCTACTTATGATGATTATTGTGATGATACTTATGCTATAAAAAGTAGTGATTATATTTATAAAACTTGTCATGATTATGATTACCCCTTTTCTGAACATTACTCTTTTAATGTGGAAACAATTTATAGTATTCGAGTTTCTTATGATACTCCCACTATTCCGAATGAGAACAATTTTGCTTATGTGGAGAGTAATAAAATTTCTATGCTTGTAGATCATGAAAAGAATGCTTTAGGTGCTGGTTATATTGTTGAATTCATTCATGATGCTACTGAAAATTATTATGAGGGAGGAATATATGCTTGTAGGAATTGCAATAATATCAAGTTTCCTCTCTATGTGCTTAAAATTTTGAAGTTATGCTTGTTTTGCTTTCCTATGCAAGTTGATTCTTGTTCCCACAAGTTATTTGCTCAAAAAATCCCTATGCATAGGAAGTGGGTTAGACTTAAATGTGCTAGGCATATTCTTCATGATGCTCTCTTTATGTTTCAATTCTTATCCTTTATGTGAGCATCATTGAAATCATCATGCCTAGCTAGGGGCGTCAAACTATAGCGCTTGTTGGGAGGCAACCCAATTTTATTTTTGTTACTTGCTTTTTGCTCCTATTTAGTAACAAATAATTTATCTAGCCTCTGTTCAGATGTATTTTTATTGTTTTAATTAGTGTTTGTGCCAAGTAGAACCTTTGGGAAGACTCGGGGAAAGTCTTGTTGATCATTGATCATGCTGTAAAAAATAGAAACTTTAGCGCTCACGAGAATTGCTGCCATGTTTATTTGGAAATTGATATTTAGTTAATTCTTTTTGAAGATGATTAATAGATAAATTACTCAGGTCCAGCAATTTATTTGAGAATTTTATGAGTTCCAGAAGTATACGTTTGATCTAGATTACTACAGACTGTTCTGTTTTTGACAGATTCTGTTTTTCATGTGTTGTTTACTTATTTTGATGAATCTATGGCTAGTAAAAGAGTTTATAAACCATAGAGAAGTTGGAATACGGTAGGTTTAACACCAATATAAATAAAGAACGAGTTCATTACAGTACCTTGAAGTGGTGATTTATTTTCTTATACTAACGGAGCTTACGAGTTTTCTGTTAAGTTTTGTGTTGTGAAGTTTTCAAGTTTTGGGTAAGGATTCGATGGACTATGGAATAAGGAGTGGCAAGAGCCTAAGCTTGGGGATGCCCAAGGCACCCCAAGGTAATATTCAAGGACAACCAAGATCCTAAGCTTGGGGATGCCCCGTAAGGCATCCCCTCTTTCGTCTTCGTTCATCGGTAACTTTACTTGGAGCTCTATTTTATTTACCACATGATATGTGTTTTGCTTGGAGCGTCATTTTATTTTATTGAGTTTTACTCGCTGTTTGAATAAAATACCAAGATCTGAAATTCTTAAATGTTAGAGAGTCTTCACATAGTTGCATAATTATTCGACTACTCATTGATCTTCACTTATATCTTCCGGAGAAGTTTGTTGTTGCTCTAGTGCTTCACTTATATCTTTTAGAGCATGGTGGTGGATTTGTTTTATAGAAACTATTGATCCCTCATGCCTCACTTAGATTATTTTGAGAAGTATTAAATAGCATGGTAATTTGCTTAAAATCCTAATATGCTAGGTATTCAAGATTAGTAAAACTTTCATCTGAGTGCATTGAATACTAAGAGAAGTTTGATGCTTGATGACTGTTTTGAGATATGGAGGTAATAATATCAAAGTCGTGCTAGTTGAGTAGTTGTGAATTTGAGGAATACTTGTTTTGAAGTCTGGAAGTCCCGTAGCATGCACGTATGGTAAACGTTATGTAACAAATTTGAAACATGAGGTGTTATTTGATTGTCCTCCTTATGAGTGGCGGTCGGGGACAAGCGATGGTCTTTTCCTACCAATCTATCACCCTATGAGCATGCGCGTAGTGCCGAGGTTTTTGATGACTTGTAGATTTTTGCAATAAATATGTGAGTTCTTTATGACTAATGTTGAGTCCATGGATTATACGCACTCTCACCCTTCCATCATTGCTAGCCTCTTCGGTACTGTGCATTGCCCTTCCTCACATTGAGAGTTGGTGCAAACTTCGTCGGTGCATCCAAACCCCGTGATATGATACGCTCTTTCACACAAAACCTCCTTATATCTTCCTCAAAACAGCCACCATACCTACCTATTATGGCATTTCCATAGCCATTCCAAGATATATTGCCATGCAACTTTCCACCATTCCGTTCATCATGACACATTCATCATTGTCATATTGCTTAGCATGATCATGTAGTTGACATCGTATTTGTGGCAAAGCCACCGTTCATAATTCTTCCATACATGTCACTCATGCATCATTGCATATCTCGGTACACCGCCGGAGGCATTCATATAGAGTCATACTTTGTTCTAAGTATCGAGTTGTAATCATTGAGTTATAAATAAATAGAAGTGTGATGATCATCATTTTCTAGAGCATTGTCCCAAGTGAGGAATAAAAAAAGAAGAAGAGAAAGAAGAGAAAGGCCATAAGAAAGAGAGAAGGCCCAAAAAAGAGAGAAAGGCCATAAAAAAAGAGAAGGCCCAAAAAATGAGAGAAAAAGAGAGAGGGGACAATGCTACTATCCTTTGCCACACTTGTGCTTCAAAGTAGCACCATAATCCTCATGATAGAGAGTCTCTTGTTTTGTCACTTCCATATACTAGTGGGAATTTTCATTATAGAACTTGGCTTGTATATTCCAACAATGGTCCTCCTCAAGTGCCCTAGGTCTTCGTGAGAAAGCAAGTTGGATGCACACCCACTTAGTTTCTTTTGTTGAGCTTTCATACATTTATAGCTCTAGTGCATCCGTTGCACGGCAATCCCTACTCCTCGCATTAACATCAATCGACGGGCATCTCCATAGCCCATTGATTAGCCTCGTTGATGTGAGACTTTCTTCCTTTTTGTCTTCTCCACATAACCCCCATCATCATATTCTATTCCACCCATATTGCTATGTCCATGGCTCGCGCTCACATATTGCGTGAAAGTTTATAGGTTTGAGATTACTAAAATATGAAACAATTGCTTGGCTTGTCATCGGGGTTGTGCATGATGAGAGCATTCTTGTGTGACGAAAATGGAGCATGACTAAACTATATGATTTTGTAGGGATGAACTTTCTTTGGCCATGTTATTTTGAGAAGACATAATTGCTTAGTTAGTATGCTTGAAGTATTATTATTTTTATGTCACTATGAACTTTTATCTTGAGTCTTTCGGATCTGAATATTCATGCTAAAATTAAGAAGAATTAAACTAAAATTATGCCAAGTAGCACTCCGCATCAAAAATTCTGTTTTTATCATTTACCTACTCGAGGACGAGCAGGAATTAAGCTTGGGGATGATGATACGTCTCCAACGTATCTATAATTTTTGGTTGCTCCATGCTATATTATCTTATGTTTTGGATGTTTATGGGCTTTATTATACAATTTTATATCATTTTTGGGACTAACCTATTAACCCAGAGCCCAGTGCCAGTTTCTGTTTTTACCTTGTTTTAGGGTTTTGAAGAAAAGGAAAATAAACGGAGTCCAATTGACCTGAAACTTCACGGAACTCATTTTTGGAAGGAAAGAAGCCCAGAAGACTTGAAGTGCACGCAAGGGAAGCTTCGAGGAGGCCACGAGGTAGGGGGCGCGCCCACCCCCTGGGTGCGCCCTCCACCCTCGTGGGCCCCTCGTGGCCCCCCTGACGTACTTCTTCCGCCTATATATCTCCATATACCCTAAAAACATCGAGGAGCACAATAGATCGTGAGTTCCGCCGCCATAAGCCTCTGTAGCCACCGAAAACCAATCTAGACCCGTTCTGGCACCCTGCCGGAGGGGGCAATCCCTCTCTGGTGGCCATATACATCATCCCGGTGCTCTCCATGACGAGGAGGGAGTAGTTCTCCCTCGAGGTTGAGGGTATGTACCAGTAGCTATGTGTTTTATCTCTCTCTCTCTCTCTCGTGTTCTTGAGGTGATACGATCTTGATGTATCGCGAGCTTTGCTATTATATTTGGATCCTATGATGTTTCTTCCCCCCTCTACTCTATTGTAATGGATTGAGTTTCCCCTTTGAAGTTATCTTATTGGATTGAGTCTTTAAAGATTTGAGAACACTTGATGTATGTCTTGCCGTGCGTATCTGTGGTGACAATGGGATACCACGTGATTCACTTGATGTATGTTTTGGTGATCAACTTGCGGGTTCCGCCCATGAACCTATGCATAGGGGTTGGCACATGTTTTCGTTGTGATTCTCCGGTAGAAACTTTGGGACACTCTTTGAGGTTCTATGTGTTGGTTGAATAGATGAATCTGAGATTGTGTGATGCATATGGTATAATCATACCCACGGATACTTGAGGTGACATTGGAGTATCTAGGCGACATTAGGGTTTTGGTTGATTTGTGTCTTAAGGTGTTATTCTAGTACGAACTCTAGGGCTGTTTGTGACACTTATAGGAATAGCCCAACGGATTGATTGGAAAGAATAACTTTGAGGTGGTTCCGTACCCTACCATAATCTCTTTGTTCGTTCTCCGCTATTAGCGACTTTGGAGTGACTCTTTGTTGCATGTTGAGGGATAGTTATATGATCCAATTATGTTATCATTGTTGAGGGAACTTACACTAGCGAAAGTATGAACCCTAGGCCTTGTTTCAACACATTGCAATACCGTTTACGCTCACTTTTATCATTAGTTACCTTGCTGTTTTTATATTTTCAGATTACAAAAACCTATATCTATGTTGGAAATATGCCCTAGAGGCAATAATAAATTGGTTATTATTATATTTCCTTGTTCATGATAATCGTTTATTATCCATGCTAGAATTGTATTGATAGGAAACTCAGATACATGTGTCGATACATAGACAACACCATGTCCCTAGTAAGCCTCTAGTTGACTAGCTCGTTGATCAATAGATGGTTACGGTTTCCTAACCATGGACATTGGATGTCGTTGATAACGGGATCACATTATTAGGAGAATGATGTGATGGACAAGACCCAATCCTAAGCCTAGTACAAGATCATGTAGTTTGTATGCTAAAGCTTTTCTAATGTCAAGTATCATTTCCTTAGACCATGAGTTTGTGCAACTCCCGGATACCGTAGGAGTGCTTTGGGTGTGCCAAACGTCACAACGTAACTGGGTGGCTATAAAGGTACACTACAGGTATCTCCGAAAGTGTCTGTTGGGTTGGCACGAATCGAGACTGGGATTTGTCACTCCGTGTAAACGGAGAGGTATCTCTGGGCCCACTCGGTAGGACATCATCATAATGTGCACAATGTGATCAAGGAGTTGATCATGGGATGATGTGTTACGGAACGAGTAAAGAGACTTGCCAGTAACGAGATTGAACAAGGTATCGGGATACCGACGATCGAATCTCGGGCAAGTATCGTACCGCTAGACAAAGGGAATTGTATACGGGATTGATTAAGTCCTTGACATTGTGGTTCATCCGATGAGATCATCGTGGAGCATGTGGGAGCCAACATGGGTATCCAGATCCCGCTGTTGATTATTGACCGGAGAGGTGTCTCGGTCATGTCTGCATGTTTCCCGAACCCGTAGGGTCTACACACTTAAGGTTCGATGACGCTAGGGTTATAGGGAAAGTATGTACGCGGTTACCGAATGTTGTTTGGAGTCCCGGATGAGATCCCGGACGTCACGAGGAGTTCCGGAATGGTCCGGAGGTAAAGATTGATATATAGGAAGTATGGTTTTGGCCACCGGAAGTGTTCCGGGCATCACCGGTAGTGTACCGGGACCACCGGAGGGGTCCGGGGTCCACCAGGTGGGGCCACCAGCCCCGGAGGCCTACATGGGCCAATAGTGGGAAGGGACCAGCCCCTATGTGGGCTGGGGCGCCTCCCACCAAGGCCCAAGGCGTCCTCAAGAGGAGAGGGGGCAAACCCTAGGCGCAGATGGGCCCTAAGGCCCACCCTAGGTGCGCCCCCCTCTCTCTCCCCCTTGGCCGCATCCCAGATGGGATATGGGGGCTGCCGCCACCCCTAGGGAGGGAACCCTAGGTGGGGGCGCAACCCCTCCCCTTCCCCTATATATACTTGAGGTTTGGGGCTGCCCAACACATGTGATTTTGCTCTCCCTGTTGGCGCAGCCCTACCCCTCTCCCTCCTCGTCTCTCGTAGTGCTTGGCGAAGCCCTGCTGGAGTCCCGCGCTCCTCCACCACCACCACGCCATCGTGCTGCTGCTGGAGGGAGTCTTCCCCAACCTCCCCTTCTCCCCTTGCTGGATCAAGGCGTAGGAGACGTCACCGGGCTGTACGTGTGTTGAACACGGAGGTGCCGTCTGTTCGGCACTAGGATCATCGGTGATTTGGATCACGACGAGTACGACTCCATCAACCCTGTTCACTTGAACGCTTCCGCTTAGCGATCTACAAGGGTATGTAGATGCACTCTCCTTTCCCTCGTTGCTAGATTACTCCATAGATTGATCTTGGTGATGCATAGAAAATTTTGAATTTCGGCTACGTTCCCCAACAGTGGTATCAGAGCTAGGTCTATGCGTAGTTACTATGCACAAGTAGAACACAAAGTAGTTGTGGGCGTCGATATTGTCAATTATCTTGCCGTTACTAGTCTTATCTTGATTCGGCGGCATCGTGGGATGAAGCGGCCCGGACTGACCTTACACGTACGCTTACATGAGACCGGTTCCACCGACTGACATGCACTAGTTTCATAAGGTGGCTGGCGGGTGTCTGTCTCTCCCACTTTAGTCAGATCGGATTCGATGAACAGGGTCCTTATGAAGGGTAAATAGAAATTGGCAATTCACGTTGTGGTTTTGGCGTAGGTAAGAAACGTTCTTGCTAGAAACCTATAGCAGCCACGTAAAAACTTGCAACAACAATTAGAGGACGTCTAACTTGTTTTTGCAGCAAGTGTTTTGTGATGTGATATGGTCAAAGGATGTGATGAATGATATATATGTGATGTATGAGATCATGTTCTTGTAATAGGAATCACGACTTGCATGTCGATGAGTATGACAACCGGCAGGAGCCATAGGAGTTGTCTTTATTTTTTTGTATGACCTGCGTGTCATTAAGAAACGCCATGTAAATTACTTTACTTTATTGCTAAACGTGTTAGCCATAGTAGTAGAAGTAATAGTTGGCGAGCAACTTCATGGAGACACGATGATGGAGATCATGGTGTCATGCCGGTGACAAGATGATCATGGAGCCCCAAGATGGAGATCAAAGGAGCTATATGATATTGGCCATATCATGTCACTATTATTTGATTGCATGTGATGTTTATCATGTTTTTGCATCTTGTTTACTTAGAACGACAGTAGTAAATAAGATGATCCCTCATAATAATTTCAAGAAAGTGTTCCCCCTAACTGTGCACCGTTGCGACAGTTCGTTGTTT
Organism: Triticum aestivum; assembly: GCF_018294505.1. Lineage (NCBI taxonomy): Eukaryota > Viridiplantae > Streptophyta > Magnoliopsida > Poales > Poaceae > Triticum > Triticum aestivum. Next base: position 87,218,799 of record NC_057812.1, on the reverse strand, counting down.
CGAAGCACCACGTGATGATCGGGTGTGATAGATTCCAACGTTCACATACAACGGGTGTAAGACAGATTTACACATGCAAACACTTAGGTTGACTTGACGAGCCTAGCATGTACAGACATGGCCTCGGAACATAGAAGACCGAAAGGTCGAACATGAGTCGTATAGAAGATACGATCAACATGAAGATGTTCACCGATGTTGACTAGTCCGTCTCACGTGATGATCGGACATGGCCTAGTTGACTCGGATCATGTAATCACTTAGATGACTAAAGGGATGTCTATCTGAGTGGGAGTTCATAAGATGGACTTAATTATCCTGAACATAGTCAAAAGGTCTTCGCAAATTATGTCGTGGCTCGCGCTTCAGTTCTACTGTTTAGATATGTTCCTGGAGAAAATTTAGTTGAAAGTTGATAGTAGCAATTATGCGGACTAGGTCCGTAAACTGAGGATTGTCCTCATTGCTTCATAGAAGGCTTGTGTCCTTAATGCACCGCTCAGTGTGCTGAACCTCGAACATCGTCTGTGGATGTTGCGAACATCTGACATACACATTTTGATAACTACGTGATAGTTCAGTTAAACGGTTTAGAGTTGAGGCACCGAAGACATTTTGAAACGTCGCGAAACATATGAGATGTTTCGAGGGCTGATATTGGGATTTCAGGCTCGTGCCCACGTCAAGAGGTATAAGACCCCCGACGATTTTCTTAGCCTGCAAACTAAGGGAGAAAATCTCAATTGTTGAGCTTGTGCTCAGATTGTCTGAGTACAACAATCATTTGAATCGAGTGGGAGTTGATCTTCCAGATGAGATAGTGATGTTTCTTCGAACTCATTACCACCAAGTTGCTAGAGCTTCGTGATGAACTATAATATATCAAGGACATATATGATGATCCTTGAGATATTCGCGATGTTTGACACCACAAAAGTAGAAATCAAGAAGGAGCATCAATTGTTGATGGTTGGTGAAACCACTAGTTTCAAGAAGGGCAAGGGCAAGAAGGGATACTTCATGAAACGACAAATCAGCTGCTGCTCTAGTGAAGAAACCCAAGGTTGAACCCAAACCCGAGACTAAGTGCTTCTGTAATAAGGGGAACAACCACTGGAGCAGAATTACCCTAGATACTTGGTAGATGAGAAGGCTGGCAAGGTCGATAGAAGTATATTGGATATACATTGTGTTAATGTGTACTTTACTAGTACTCCTAGTAGCACCATGGTATTAGATACCGGTTCGGTTGCTAAGTGTTAGTAAACTCGAAATAAAAGGCTGCGGAGTAAACGGAGACTAGCTAAAGGTGAGCTGGCGATATGTGTTGGAAGTTTTTCCCAAGCTTGATGTGATCAAGCATCACACGCTCCCTCTACCATCGAGATTGGTGTTTGCGTTGAGCATAGACATGATTGGATTATGTCTATCGCAATACAGTTATTCATGTAAGGAGAATAATGGTTACTCTGTTTATTTGAATAATACCTTCAATGGTCTTGCACCTAAAATGAATGGTTTATTGAATCTCGATCGTAGTGATACACATGTTCATGCCAAAAGATATAAGATAGTAATGATAGTACCACCTACTTGTGGCACTGCCACGTAAGTCATATCGGTATAAAACGCATGAAGAAGCTCCATGTTGATGGATCTTTGGGCTCACTCATTTTTGAAAAGTTTGAGACATGCGAACCATGTCTATTGGTGTATATGCATGAAGAAACTCCATGCAAATGGACCATTTGGACTCACTTGATTTTGAATCACTTGAGACATGCAAATCATACCACATGGGCAAGATGGCTGAAAGCCTCGTTTTCAGTAAAATGGAACTAGAAAGCAACTTGTTGGAAGTAATACATTTTGATGTGTGCAGTCCAATGAGTGTTGAGGCGTGTAGTGGATATCGTTATGTTCTTAGTTCACAGATGATTTGAATAGATGTTGAGTATATTTACTTGATGAATCACGAGTCTGAATTATTGAAAGGTTCAAGTAATTTTAGGGTGAAGGTGAGAGATCGTCGTGACAAGAGGATAAAATATCTATGATATGATCATAGAGATGAATATCTGAATTACGAGTTTGGCACAGAATTACGACATTGTGGAAATTGTTTCACAACTAATACAGCCTGAAACACCATAGTATGATGGTGTGTCCGAGCATCATAACTGCACCCTATTGGATATTATGCATACCATGATGTCTCTTATCGAATTACCACGATAGTTTATGGGTTAGGCATTAGAGACAACCACATTCACTTTAAATAGGGCACCACGTAATTCCGATGAGATGACACCGTACGAACTATGGTTTAGAGAAACCTAAGTTGTCATTTGTTAAAAGGTTTGGGGCTGCGGCGCTTATGTGAAAAGTTTCAGGCTGACAAGCTCGAACCCAAAGCGGATAAATGCATCTTCATAGGACACCCAAAACAGTTGGGTGTACCTCATGTCTCAGATCCGAAAGCAATAAGGGATTGTTTCTAGAATCGGGTCCTTTCCCGAGGAAAAGTTTCTCTCGAAAGAATTGAGTGGGAGGATGGTGGAGACTTGATGAGGTTATTGAACCGTCTCTTCAACTAGTGTGTGGCAGGGCACAGGGAGTTGTTCCTGCGGCACCTACACCAATTGAAGTGGAAGCTTATGATAGTGATCATGAAACTTCAGATCAAGTCACTACCAAACCTCGTGGGATGACAAGGATGCGTACTACTTCAGAATGGTACGTAATCCTGTCTTGGAAGTCATGTTGCTAGACAACAATGAACCTACGAGCTATGGAGAAGCGATGGTGGGCCTGGATTCCAAAATGTCTCGAGGCCATATAATCCGAGAGAGGATCCATATATGAAAACAAAGTGTAGACTTTGGAAGAACTACTTGATGGTCGTAAGGCTGTTAGGTACATATGGATTTTAAAAGGAAGACGAACAATGATGGTAAGTATCACCATTAAGAAAGCTCGACTTGTCGTGAAGATGTTTTCCGACAAGTTCAAGGAGTTGACTACGATGAGACTTTCTCACTCGTAGCGATGCTAAGAGTCTGTTGGAATTATATTAGCGGTTACTGCATTATTTATGAAATCTTGCAGATAGGATGTCAAAACATTGTTTCCTCGATGATTTTCTTGAGGAAAGGTTGTATGTGATACAACCGGAAGGTTTTGTCAATCCTAAAAGATGCTAACAAGTATGCAAAGCTCCAGCAATCCTTCTAAGGACTGGAGTAAGCATCTCGGAGTTGGAATGTATGCTTTGATGAGATGATCAAAGTTTTTGGGTGTATACAAAGTTTATTAGAAACTTGTATTTCCAAAGAAGTGAGTGGGAGCACTATAGAATTTCTGATGAGTATATGTTGTTGACATATTGTTGATCAGAAATGACGTAGAATTTCTGGAAAGCATATAGGGTTATTTGGAAAGTGTTTTTCAATGGAAAGCCTGGATTAAGCTACTTAAACATTGAGCATCAAGATCTATAAGGATAGATCAAAACACTTAATGGTACTTCAAATGAGCACATACCTTGACATGATCGTGAAGGTGTTCAAGATGGATCAGTCAAAGAAGGAGTTCTTGCCTGAGTTGTAAGGTATGAAGTTAAGACTTAAAGCTCGACCACGGCAGAAGAAAGAGGAAGGACGAAGTCGTCCCCTATGCTTTTGTCATAGGCTCCATACGGTATGCCATGCTGAGTACCACACCTGATGTGTGCCTTGCCACATATTTGGCAAGAGGGTACAAAGGTGATCTAGGAGTAGATCACCAGATAGCGGTCTAAATTATCCTTAGAGGAATAAGGATATGTTTCTCGGTTATGGAGGTGATAAAAAGTTCGACGTAAAGAGTTACGTCGATGCAAGCCTAACACCTATCCGGATAGCTCTGAGTAGAGATACCAGATACGTATAATGGAGCAACAATTTAGAATAGCTCCAAGTAGAACAATTATTTGAAATGGCACCAAATGTAGCGTAGTAGTTGCATCTACAAGATGACATAGAAATTTGTGAAGTACATACGGATCTGAATGATGCAGACCCGTTGACTGAAACCTCTCTCACAAGCATAACATGATCAAACCCAGAACTCTTTGGGTGTTAGTCACATGGGGATGTGACCTTGAGTGTTAATCACATATCGATGTGAACTGGATTATTGACTCTAGTGCAAGTGGGAGACTGTTGGAAATATGCCCTAGAGGCAATAATAAATTGGTTATTATTATATTTCCTTATTCATGATAATCGTTTATTATCCATGCTAGAATTGTATTGATAGGAAACTCAGATACATGTGTCGATACATAGACAACACCATGTCCCTAGTAAGCCTCTAGTTGACTAGCTCGTTGATCAATAGATGGTTATGGTTTCCTGACCATGGACATTGGATGTCATTGATAACGGGGTCACATCATTAGGAGAATGATGTGATGGACAAGACCCAATCCTAAGCCTAGCACAAGATCATGTAGTTCGTATGCTAAAGCTTTTCTAATGTCAAGTATCATTTCCTTAGACCATGAGATTGTGCAACTCCCGGATACCGTAGGAGTGCTTTGGGTGTGCCAAACGTCACAACGTAACTGGGTGGCTATAAAGGTACACTACAGGTATCTCCGAAAGTGTCTGTTGGGTTGGCACGAATCGAGACTGGGATTTGTCACTCCGTGTAAACGGAGAGGTATCTCTGGGCCCACTCGGTAGGACATCATCATAATGTGCACAATGTGATCAAGGAGTTGATCACGGGATGATGTGTTACAGAATGAGTAAAGAGACTTGCCGGTAATGAGATTGAACAAGGTATTGGGATACCGATGATCGAATCTCGGGCAAGTATCGTACCGCTAGACAAAGGGAATTGTATACGGGATTGATTAAGTCCTTGACATCATGGTTCATCCAATGAGATCATCGTGGAGCATGTGGGAGCCAACATGGGTATCCAGATCCCGCTGTTGGTTATTGACCGGAGAGGTGTCTCGGTCATGTCTGCATGTTTCCCGAACACGTAGGGTCTACACACTTAAGGTTCGATGACGCTAGGGTTATAGGGAAAGTATGTACGCGGTTACCGAATGTTGTTCGGAGTCCTGGATGAGATCCCGGACGTCACGAGGAGTTCTAGAATGGTCCGGAGGTAAAGATTGATATATAGGAAGTATGGTTTTGGCCACCGGAAGTGTTCCGGGCATCACCGGTAGTGTACCGGGACCACCAGAGGGGTCCGGGGGTCCACCAGGTGGGGCCACCAGCCCCGGAGCCCTACATGGGCCAATAGTGGGAAGGGACCAGCCCCTATGTGGGTTGGGGCGCCTCCCACCAAGGCCCAAGGCGTCCTCAAGAGGAGAGGGGGCAAACCCTAGGCGCAGATGGGCCCTAAGGCCCACCCTAGGTGCGCCCCCCTCTCTCTCCCCCTTGGCCGCATCCCAGATGGGATCTGGGGGCTGCCGCCACCCCTAGGGAGGGAACCCTAGGTGGGGGCGCAGCCCCTCCCCTTCCCCTATATATACTTGAGGTTTGGGGCTGCCCAACACATGTGATTTTGCTCTCCCTGTTGGCGCAGCCCTACCCCTCTCCCTCCTCGTCTCTCGTAGTGCTTGGCGAAGCCCTGCTGGAGTCCCGCGCTCCTCCACCACCACCACGCCATCGTGCTGCTGCTGGATGGAGTCTTCCCCAACCTCTCCTTCTCCCCTTGCTGGATCAAGGCGTAGGAGACGTCACCGGGCTGTACGTGTGTTGCACACGGAGGTGCCGTCCGTTCGACACTAGGATCATCGGTGATTTGGATCACGACGAGTACGACTCCATCAACCCCGGTCACTTGAACGCTTCTGCTTAGCGATCTACAAGGGTATGTAGATGCACTCTCCTTCCCCTCGTTGCTAGATTACTCCATAGATTGATCTTGGTGTTGCGTAGAAAATTTTGAATTTCTGCTACGTTCCCCAACAATCTACCATCCATATACCACTTGTATCACCATCTCTTCGCCGAACTAGTGCACCTATACAATTTACCATTGTATTGGGTGTGTTGGGGACACAAGAGACTCTTTGTTATTTGGTTGCAGGGTTGCTTGAGAGAGACCATCTTCATCCTACACCTCCTACGGATTGATAAACCTTAGGTCGTCCACTTGAGGGAAATTTGCTACTGTTCTACAAACCTCTGCACTTGGAGGCCCAACAATGTCTACAAGAAGAAGGTTGTGTAGTAGACATCAGGGGGTACGTAGGTATATATAGGAGGAAGGAGTACGTCGGTGGAGCAACAGGGGGCCCACGAGGGTGGAGGGCGCTCCTGGGGGGTAGGCGTGCCCCTACCTCGTGGCTTCCTCCTTTGTTTCTTGACGTAGGGTCCAAGTCTCCTGGATCATGTTCGGTGAGAAAATCATGTTCCCGAAGGTTTCATTCCGTTTGGACTCCGTTTGATATTCCTTTTCTTCGAAACCCTAAAATAGGCAAAAAAACAGCAATTCTGGGTTGGGCCTCCGGTTAATAGGTTAGTTCCAAAATAATATAAAAGTGGATAATAAAGCTCAATAATGTCCAAAACAATAGATAATATAACATGGAGCAATCAAAAATTATAGATACGTTGGAGACGTATCAAGCATACCCAAGCTTAATTCCCGCTCGACCTCGAGTAGGTAAATGATAAAAACATAATTTTTGATGCAAAGTGCTACTTGGCATAATTTTAATGTAATTCTTCTTAATTGTGGTTTGAATATTCAGATCCGAAAGATTCAAGATAAAAGTTCATATTGACATAAAAATAATAATACTTCAAGCATACTAACTAAGCAATTATGTCTTCTCAAAATAACATGGCCAAAGAAAGTTCATCCCTACAAAATCATATAGTTTAGTCATGCTCCATTTTCGTCACACAAGAATGCTTTCGTCATTCACAACCCCGATGACAAGCCAAGCAACTGTTTCATACTTTAGTAATCTCAAACCTATAAACTTTCACGCAATATATGAGCGCGAGCCATGGACATAACACTATGGGTGGAATAGAATACGATGATGGGGGTTATGTGGAGAAGACAAAAAAAGAGAAAGTCTCACATCAACAAGGCTAATCAATGGGCTATGGAGATGCCCATCGATTGATGTTAATGCAAGGAGTAGGGATTGCCATGCAACAGATGCACTAGAGCTATAAATGTATGAAAGCTCAACAAAAGAAACTAAGTGGGTGTGCATCCAACTTGCTTGCTCATGAAGACCTAGGGCACTTGAGGAGGCCCATTGTTGGAATATACAAGCCAAGTTCTATAATGAAAAGTTCCCACTAGTATGATGCTACTTTGAAGCACAAGTGTGGCAAAGGATAGTAGCATTGTCCCTTCTCTCTTTTTCTCTCTTCTTTTTGGGCCTTCTTTTTTATTATTATGGCCTTTTTTTCCTCACTTGGGACAATGCTCTAGAAAATGATGATCATCACACTCCTATTTATTTACAACTCAATGATTACAACTCGATGCTAGAATAAAAGATGACTCTATATGAATGCCTCCGGCGGTGTACCGGGATATGCAATGAACCAAGAGTGACATGTATGAAGGAATTATGAACGGTGGCTTTGCCACAAATACTATGTCAACTACATGATCATGCTAAGCAATATGACAATGATGAATGTGTCATGATGAACGGAATGGTGGAAAGTTGCATGGCAATATATCTCGGAATGGCTATGGAAATGCCATAATAGGTAGGTATGGTGGCTGTTTTGAGGAAGATATAAGGAGGTTTATGTGTGAAAGAGCGTATCATATCACGGGGTTTGGATGCACCGGCGAAGTTTGCACCAACTCTCAATGTGAGAAAGGGCAATGCACGGTACCGAAGAGGCTAGCAATGATGGAAGGGTGAGAGTGCGTGTAATCCATGTACTCAACATTAGTCATAAAGAACTCACATACTTATTGCAAAAATCTACAAGTCATCAAAAACCAAGCACTACGCGCATGCTCCTAGGGGGATAGATTGGTAGGAAAAGACCATCGCTCGTCCCCGACTGCCACTCATAAGGAGGACAATCAAAGAACACCTCATGTTTCAAATTTGTTACATAATGTTTACCATACGTGCATGCTACGGGACTTGCAAACTTCAACACAAGAATTTCTCAAATTCACAACTACTCAACTAACACGTCTTTTATATTATTACCTCCATATCTCAAAACAATCATCAAGCATCAAACTTCTCTTAGTATTCAAAACACTCATAAGAATTTTTTTACTAATCTTGAATACCTAGCATATTAGGATTATTTAAGCAAATTACCATGCTATTTAAGACTCTCAAAATAATCTAAGTGAAGTATGCGAGATCAATAGTTTCTGTAAAACAAATCCACCACCGTGCTCTAAAAGATATAAGTGAAGTACTAGAGCAAAACTATATAACTCAAATGATATAAGCGAAGCACATAGAGTATTCTAACAAATTCCAAATCATGTATGGATCTCTCAAAAGGTGTGTACAGCAAAGATGATTGTGGTAAACTCAAAAGCAAAGACTCAAATCATACAAGACGCTCCAAGCAAAACACATATCATGTGGTGAATAAAAATATAGCTCCAAGTAAAGTTACCGATAGAAGTAGACGAAAGAGGGGATGCCTTCCGGGGCATCCCCAAGCTTTGGCCTTTAGGTGTCCTTAGATTATCTTGGGGGTGCCATGGGCATCCCCAAGCTTAGGCTCTTGCCACTCCTTGTTCCATAATCCATCAAATCTTTACCCAAAACTTGAAAACTTCACAACACAAAACTTAAGATAGAAAACTCGTGAGCTCCGTTAGCGAAAGAAAACAAAAGACCACCTCAAGGTACTGTAATGAACTCATTATTTATTTATATTGGTGTTAAACCTACTGTATTCCACCTTCTCTATGGATTATAAAGTAATTTACTAGCCATAGATTCATCAAAATAAGCAAACAACACACGAAAAACAGAATCTGTCAAAAACAGAACAGTCTGTAGTAATCTGTAGCTAGCGCAAGATCTGGAACCCCAAAAATTCTAAAATAAATTGCTGGACGTGAGTATTTATCTATTAATCATCTGCAAAAAGAATTAACTAAATAGCACTTTCCAAATAAAAATGGCAGCAGTTCTCGTGAGCGCTAAAGTTTCTGTTTTTTATAGCAAGTGTAACAAGACTTTCCCCAAGTCTTCCCAACGGTTATACTTGGCACAAACACTAATCAAACACAAAAAACACAACCAAAACAGATGCTAGACAAATTATTTATTACTAAACAGGAGCTAAAAGTAAGGAGTAAAAATAAAATTGGGTTGCCTCCCAACAAGCACTATCGTTTAACGCCCCTAGCTAGGCATAACGAGCAAGGATAGATCTAGGTATTGACATCTTTGGTAGGTAATCCATAAGTGGCTCTCATAATAGATTAATAAGGTAATTTATTTTTCTTTCTAGGAAAGTGTTCCATGCCTTTCCTTAACGGAAATTGGAATCTAATATTTCCTTCCTTCATATCAATAATTGCACCAATCGTTCTAAGGAAAGCTCTACCAAGAATAATAGGACATGAAGGATTGCAATCTATGTCAAGAACGATAAAATCTACGGGCACATAATTCCTATTTGCAGCAATAAGAACATCATTAATTCTTCCCATAGGTTTCTTAATAGTGGAATCCGCAAGGTGCAAGTTTAGAGATCAATCATCAAAATCACGGAAACCTAACAAATCACACAAAGTCTTTAGAATCATGGAAACACTAGCACCCAAATCACATAAAGCATAGAACTCATGATCTTTAATCTTAATTTTAATAGTTGGTTCCCACTCATCATAAAGTTTTCTAGGTAGAAACTTCCAACTCAAGTTTTTCTTCATAAGATTGCATCAAGGCATCAACTTATGTTTAGTAAACGCTTTATTTTGACTATAAGCATGAGGAGAATTTAGCACGGATTGCAACAAGGAAATACAATCAATCAAAGAGCAATTTTCATAATTAAATTCCTTGAAATCCAAAATAGTGGGTTTAGCAACATCTAGGGTTTTAATTTCTTCAATCCCACTTTCATCAAATTTAGCATCAAGATCTAAAAACTCCGAATTTTTGGAACGCCTTCTAGGTAAAGGTGGATCATATTCAGTCCCATCATTATCAAGATTCATACTTAAAAACAAAGATTTAATAGGGGACACATCAATAACTTTTAGATCTTCATTTTTATTTTCATAGGAACTAGAAGAACAGGCTCTTATAAAGGCATCTTTCTTAGCACGCATCCTAGCGGTTCTTTATTTGCACTCATCAATGGAAATTATCATGGCTTTGAGAGACTCATTGATATCATGCTTAGGAGGAATAGATCTAAGCTTTAAAGAATCAACATCAAGAGAAATTCTATCAACGTTCCTAGCCAACTCATCAATCTTAAGCAATTTTTCTTCAATCAAAGCATTGAAATTCTTTTGCGAAGTAATAAATTCTTTAATATTAGATTCAAAATTAGAGGGCATCTTATTATAATTTCCATAAGAATTGTTGTAGGAATTTCCATAATTATTAGAGGGATTACTAGGATAAGGCCTAGGATTAAAGTTTCCTCTATACGCGTTGTTACCAAAATTATTCCTACCAACAAAATTCACATCCATAGATTCATTATTGTTCTCAATCAAAGTAGACAAGGGCATATCATTAGGATCAGAAGAAACACTTTTACTAGCAAATAATTTCATAAGTTCATCCATCTTTCCACTCAAAACATTAATTTCTTCTATCGCATGCACCTTTTTATTAGTAGATCTTTCCAGTATGCCATTGAGAATAATTAACCATAATATTATCTAGGAGTTTAGTAGATTCTCCTAAAGTGATTTCCATAAAAGTGCCTCCTGCGGCCGAATCTAAAAGATTTCTAGAAGCAAAATTCAATCAGGCATAAAATTTTTGTATAATCATCCACAAATTCAAACCATGAGTAGGGCAATTATGTATCATTAATTTCATCCACTCCCAAGCTTGTGCAACATGTTCATGATCAAGTTGCTTAAAATTCATAATATCGTTTCTAAGGGAGATGATCTTAGCGAGAGGGAAATACTTAGAGATAAAAGCATCTTTGCACTTGTTCCAAGAATCAATACTATTTTTAGGCAAAGACGAAAACCAAGCTTTAGCACAATCTCTAAGCGAAAAAGGAAATAGCTTCAACTTAACAATATTGTTGTCCACATCTTTCTTCTTTTGCATATCACACAAATCAACGAAGCTATTTAGATGGGTAGCGGCACCTTCACTAGGAAGGCCGGAAAACGGATCTTTCATGACAAGATTCAACAAAGCGGCATTAATTTCACAAGATTCAGCATCGGTAAGAGGAGCAACCGGAGTGCTAATAAAATCATTGTTGCCGGTATTGGTAAAGTCACACAATTTAGTGTTATCTTGAGCCATTGTGACAAGCAAGCAATCCAACACACAAGCAAACAAAAAGCAAGCGGGAAAAAAGAGGCAAATAGAGAAAGAGAGGGAGGATAGAGAGAGAGGGCGAATAAAACGGCAAGGGTGAAGTGGGGGAGAGGAAAACGAGAGGCAAATGGCAAATAATGTAATGCGGGAGATAAGGGTTGTGATGGGTATTTGGTATGTTGACTTTTGCGTAGACTCCCCGGCAACGGTGCCAGAAATGGCTCGTTATCGGGAGTCAAATCTTGACTTGCGCGAACCTCCCCAGCAACGGTGCCAGAAATTCTTCTTGCTACCTCTTGAGCACTGCATTGGATTTCCTTGAAGAGGAAAGGATGATGCAGCAAAGTAACGTAAGTATTTCTCCTTAGTTTTTGAGAACCAAGGTATCAATCTAGTAGGAGGCTGCGCGCGAGTCCCTAGTACCTGCACAAAACAAATTACTCCTCGCAACCAACGCGATAAGGGGTTGTCAATCCCTTCAAAGTCACTTACGAGAGTGAGATCTGATAGATATGATAAGATAATATTTTTGGTATTTTTGTGATGAAGATGCAAAGTAAAATAAAAGCAAAGTAAAAAAGCAAAGGAAATAACTAAGTATTGGAAGATTAATATGATGAAGATAGACCCGAGGGCCATAGGTTTCACTAGTGGCTTCTCTCAAGAGCATAAGTATTTTACGGTGGGTGAACGAATTACTGTTGAGCAATTGACAGAATTGAGCATAATTATGAGAATTTCTAGGTATGATCATGTATATAGGCATCACGTCCAAGACAAGTAGACCGACTCCTGCCTGCATCTACTACTATTACTCCACTCATCAACTGCTATCCATCATGCATCTAGAGTATTAAGTTCATGAAAACAGAGTAACGCCTTAAGCAAGATGACATGATGTAGAGGGATAAATTCATGCAATATAATAAAAAAACATATTGTTATCCTCGATAGCAACAATACAATATGTGCCTTGCTGCCCCTACTGTCACTGGGAAAGGACACCGCAAGATTGAATCCAAAGCTAAGCACTTCTCCAATTGCAAGAAAGATCAATCTAGTAGGCCAAACCAAACTGATAATTCGAAGAGACTTGCAAAGATAACCAGTCATACATAAAAGAATTAAGAGAAGAATCAAATATTGTTCATAGATAATCTTGATCATAAACCCACAATTCATCGGTCTCAACAAACACACCGCAAAAAGAAGATTACATCGAATAGATCTCCACAAGAGAGGGGGAGAACATTGTATTGAGATCCAAAAAGAGAGAAGAAGCCATCTAGTTAATAATTATGGACCCGAAGGTCTGAGGTAAACTACTCACACTTCATCGGAGAGGCTATGGTGTTGATGTAGAAGCCCTCCGTGATGGATGCCCCCTCCAGCGGAGCTCCAGAACAGGCCCTAAGATGGGATCTCATGGATACAGAAAGTTACGGCGGTGGAATTAGGGTTTTGGCTCTGTATCTAATCGTTTGGGGGTACGTAGGTATATATAGGAGGAAGGAGTACGTCAGTGGAGCAACAGGGGGCCCACGAGGGTGGAGGGCGCTCCTGGGGGGTAGGCGCGCCCCCCTACCTCGTGGCTTCCTCCTTTGTTTGTTGACATAGGGTCCAAGTCTCCTGGATCATGTTCGGTGAGAAAATCACGTACTCGAAGGTTTCATTCCGTTTGGACTACATTTGATATTCCTTTTCTTCGAAACCCTAAAATGGGCAAAAAACAGCAATTCTGTGCTGGGCCTCCGGTTAATAGGTTAGTCCCAGAAATAATATAAAAGTGGATAATAAAGCCCAATAATGTCCAAAATAGTAGATAATATAGCATGGAGCAATCAAAAAATATAGATACGTTGGAGACCTATCACAGCTCCTCCTGCTGTGTTCTGAGTGCGAAATATTATCAAATATTCCAGAAAAAATCATATTTAAATTTCAGGGCATTTGGAGAACTTTTATTTTCGGGGTATTTTTATATTGCACGGATAAATCAGATAACAGACACAAAAATACTATTTTTATTTTATTTAATATAAATAACATAAAGTAAGAGGAGGGTACAGAAGATTGTGCCTTCTAGTTTCATCCATCTCATGCTCATCAAAAGGAATCCACTAACAAGGTTGATCAAGTCTTGTTAACGAACTCATTCCGAATAACATGGAATCAGAGAAATTTCGAATAACACTATGTTACCTCAACGGGGATATGCACATCCCCAATAATAAGAATATCATATTTCTTCTTGACAGTAGGAAGAGGAAATTCAAAACCTCCAAATATAATCGATGGAATTTTTCCAATAGAGTTGATACTATGAACTTGAGGTTGTTTCCTCGGAAAGTGTACCGTATGCTCATTACCATTAGCATGAAAAGTGACATTGCCTGTAGTGCAATCAATAACAGCCCCTACAGTATTCAAAAAGGGTCTTCCAAGAATTATAGACATACTATCGCCCTCGGGAATATCAAGAATAACAAAGTCTGTTAAAATAGTAACGTTTGCAACTACAACAGGCACATCCTCACAAATACCGACATGTATAGCAGTTGATTTATCAGCCATTTGCAAAGATATTTCAGTAGGTGTCAACTTATTAAAATCAAGTCTACGATATAAAGAGAGAGGCATAATACTAACACCGGCTCCAAGATCACATAAAGCAGTTTTAACATAGTTTCTTTTAATGGAGCATGGTATAATTGGTACACTGGGATCTCCTAGTTTCTTAGGTATTCCACCTTTAAAAGTATAGTTAGCAAGCATGGTGGAAATTTCAGCTTCCAATATCTTTCTTTTATTAGTAATAATATCTTTCATGTACTTAGCATAAAGATTCATTTTAAGCATATCAGTTAATCGCATACGCAAAAAGATAGGTCTAATCATTTCAGCAAAGCGCTCAAAATCCTCATCATCCTTTTTCTTGGATGGTTTGGGAGGAAAAGGCATGGGTTTCTGAACCCAAGGCTCTCTTTCCTTACCATGCTTCCTAGCAACAAAGTCTTTCTTATCATAATGTTGATTATTTGATTGTGGGTTATGAAGATCAACAACAGGTTCAATTTCTATATCATTATCATTACTAGGTTGAGCATCATCATGAACATTATCATTAACATTATCACTAGTTTCAGGTTCATTGCTAGATTGTGTTTGAGCATCAGAAATAGAAATATCATTTGGATTCTCAGGTGTTTCAGTAATAGGTTCACTAGAAGCATGCAAAGTCCTATCATTTTTATTTTTCTTCCTTTTAGAAGGACTAGGTGCATCTATATTATTTCTCTGAGAAGCTTGCTCAATTCTCTTAGGGTGGCCTTCAGGGTACAAAGGTTCCTGAGTCATTTTACCACCTCTAGTCATAACTCTAACATCATTATCATTATTCTTACTATTCAATTCATTGAGCAAATCATTTTGAGCTTTAAGTACTTGTTCTACTTGAGTGATAACCATAGAGGCATGTTTGCTAATAAGTTTAAGTTCACCTTTGACATTAGCCATATAATCACCCAAGTGTTCAAGCATATTTGAATTGTATTTCAATTGTGTACCAAAATAAGCATTAAAATCTTCTTTCTTAACCATAAATTTATCAAACTCATCTAAGCATGGGCTAGCAAACTTAGCAAATGGGATTTCAGCTTTATCATATCTATAGAGAGAATTTACCTTTACTACCTGTGTCGGGTTATCAAGACCATGTATTTCTTCAATAGGTAATGGATTAAGATCATTTGTTTCTTCAACAAGTGGTAAATTAAGACCGTGTATTTCTTCAATAGGAGGTAAACTCTTAACATCTTCAGCTTTAATACCTTTTTCTTTCATAGATTTCTTTGCCTCTTGCATATCTTCAGGACTGAGAAATAGAACACCTCTTTTCTTCGGAGTTGGTTTAGGAATAGGCTTAGGAAGTGTCCAATTATTTTCATTTGTCAACATATTATTCAATAGAATTTCAGCTTCATCCGGTGTTCTTTCACTGAAAACAGAACCAGCACAACTATCCAGGTAATCTCTGTAAGCATCGGTTAGTCCATTATAAAAGATATCAAGTATTTCATTTTTCTTAAGAGGATGACCAGGCAAAGCATTAAGTAACTTGAGAAGCCTCCCCCAAGCTTGTGGGAGACTCTCTTCTTCAATTTGCACAAAATTATATGTATCCCTTAAAGCGGCTTGTTTCTTATGAGCAGGGAAATATTTAGCAGAGAAGTAATAAATCATATCCTGGGGACTACGCACATAACCAGGATCAAGAGAATTAAACCATATCTTAGCATCACCCTTTAATGAGAATGAAAATATTTTAAGGATATAAAAGTAATGAGTTCTCTCATCATTAGTGAACATGGTGGCTATATCATTTAATTTAGTAAGATGTGCCACAACAGTTTCAGATTCATAGCCATGAAAATGATCAGATTCAACCAAAGTAATTATATCAGGATCAACAGAGAATTCATAATCCTTATCAATAACAAAGATATGTGAAGTAGCAAAAGCAGGGTCAGGTTTCATCCTAGCATTTAGAGATTGCTTATTCCATTTAGCTAATAACTGTTGGGGAATGTTGCAGAAAACAAAAATTTTCCTACGGTTTCACCAAGATCCATCTAGGAGTTCATCTAGCAATGAGTGATTAGATGCATCTACGTACCTTGTAGATCGCGAGCGGAAGCATTCAAAGAACGGGGATGAGGGAGTCGTACTCGACGTGATTCGAATCACCGAAGATCCTAGCACCGAACGGACGGCACCTCCGCGTTCAACACACGTACGGAACAGCCACGTCTCCTCCTTCTTGATCCAGCAAGGGGGGGAGGAGAGGTTGAGGGAGATGGCTCCAACAGCAGCATGACGGCGTGGTGATGATGGAGTTGCAGTACTCCGGTAGGGCTTCGCTAAGCACTATGGAGGAGGAGGATGTGTTGGAGAGGGAGAGGGAGGCACCAAAGGCAAAGGTAAGAAGTCCTCCATCTCCCCCACTATATATAGGAGGGCCAAGGGGGGGCGCCGGCCCTAGGAGATCTAATCTCCTAGGGGGGTGCGGCCAAGGGGAGGAATCCCTCCTCCCCAAGGCACCTAGGAGGTGCCTTCCCCTCCTAGGACTCTTCCTTTAGGGTTTCCCCCACCCTAGGCGCATGGGCCCTAGGGGGAAGTGGCGCCCCAGCCCACTTTGGGCTGGATCCCTTCCCACTTCAGCCCATGGGGCCCTCCGGGATAGGTGGCCCCACCCGGTGGACCCCCGGGACCCTTCCGGTGGTCCCGGTACAATACCGGTGACCCCGAAACTTGTCCCGATGGCCGAAATAGCACTTCCTACATATAATTCTTTACCTCCGGACCATTCCGAAACTCCTCGTGACGTCCGAGATCTCATCCGGGACTCCGAACAACATCCGGGTTACTGCATATACATATCCCTACAACCCTAGCGTCACCGAACCTTAAGTGTGTAGACCCTACGGGTTCGGGAGACATGTAGACATGACCGAGATGACTCTCCGGTCAATAACCAACAGCGGGATCTGGATACCCATGTTGGCTCCCACATGCTCCTCGATGATCTCATCGGATGAACCACGATGTCGAGGATTCAAGCAACCCTGCATACAATTCCCTTTGTCAATCGGTATGTTACTTGCCCGAGATTCGATCGTCGGTATCCCAATACCTCGTTCAATCTCATTACCGGCAAGTCACTTTACTCGTACCGTAATGCATGATCCCGTGACCAGACGCTTGGTCACTTTGAGCTCATTATGATGATGCATTGCCGAGTGGGCCCAGTGATACCTCTCCGTCATACGGAGTGACAAATCCCAGTCTTGATCCGCGTCAACCCAACAGACACTTTCGGAGATACCCGTAGTATACCTTTATAGTCACCCATTTACGTTGTGACGTTTGGTATACCCAAAGCACTCCTACGGTATCCGGGAGTTACACGATCTCATGGTCTAAGGAAAAGATACTTGACATTGGAAAACTCTAGCAAACGAACTATACGATCTTAATGCTATGTTTAGGATTGGGTCTTGTCCATCACATCATTCTCCTAATGATGTGATCTCGTTATCAATGACATCCAATGTCCATAGTCAGGAAACCATGACTATCTGTTGATCAACGAGCTAGTCAACTAGAGGCTTACTAGGGACATGTTGGCGTCTGTTATTCACACATGTATTACGATTTCATGATAACACAATTATAGCATGAATAAAGACAATTATCACGAATAAGGAAATATAATAATAATGCTTTTATTATTGCCTCTAGGGCATATTTCCAACAGTCTCCCACTTGTACTAGAGTCAATAATCTAGTTACATTGTGATGAATCGAACACCCATGGAATTCTGGTGTTGATCATGTTTTGCTCTAGGGAGAGGTTTAGTCAACGGATCTGCGACATTCAGGTCCGTATGTACTTTACAAATATCTATGTCTCCATCTTGAACATTTTCACGAATGGAGTTGAAGCGACGCTTGATGTGCCTTGTCTTCTTGTGAAACCTGGGCTCCTTGGCAAGTGCAATAGCTCCAGTGTTGTCACAGAAGAGTTTGATTGGCCCCGACGCATTGGGTATGACTCCTAGGTCGGTGATGAACTCCTTCACCCAAATTGCTTCATGCGCTGCCTCCGAGGCTGCCATGTACTCCGCTTCACATGTAGATCCCGCCACGACGCTCTGCTTGCAACTGCACTAGCTTGCTGCCCCACCATTCAAAATATGCACGTATCCGGTTTGTGACTTTGAGTCATCCAGATCTGTGTCGAAGCTAGCGTCGACGTAACCCTTTACGACGAGCTCTTCGTCACCTCATAAACGAGAAACATTTCCTTAGTCCTTTTCAGGTACTTCAGGATATTCTTGACCGCTGTCCAGTGTTCCTTGCCGGGATTACTTTGGTACCTTCCTACCAAACTTACGGCAAGGTTTACATCAGGTCTGGTACACAGCATGGCATACATAATAGAACCTATGGCTGAGGCATAGGGGATGACACTCATCTCTTCTATATCTTCTGCCGTGGTCGGACATTGAGCAGAGCTCAATTTCACACCTTGCAACACAGGTAAGAACCCCTTCTTAGATTGATCCATATTGAACTTCTTCAATATCTTATCAAGGTATGTGCTTTGTGAAAGACCTATGAGGCGTCTTGATCTATCTCTATAGATCTTCATGCCTAATATATAAGCAGCTTCTCCAAGGTCCTTCATTGAAAAACTCTTATTCAAGTAGGCCTTAATGCTGTCCAAGAGTTCTATATCATTTCCCATCAAAAGTATGTCATCTACATATAATATGAGAAATGCTACAGTCCTCCCACTCACTTTCTTGTAAACGCAGGCTTCTCCATAAGTCTGTGTAAACCCAAACGCTTTGATCATCTCATCAAAGCGAATGTTCCAACTCCGAGATGCTTGCACCAGCCCATAAATCGAGCGTTGGAGCTTGCACACCTTGTCAGCATTCTTAGGATCGACAAAACCTTCCGGCTGCATCATATACAATTCTTCCTTAAGGAAACCATTAAGGAATGCCGTTTTGACGTCCATTTGCCATATCTCATAATCGTAGAATGCGGCAATTGCTAACATGATTTGGACGGACTTTAGCTTCGCTACCGGTGAGAAAGTCTCATCGTAGTCAACCCCTTGAACTTGTCGATAACCCTTAGTGACAAGCCGAGCTTTATAGATGGTCACATTACCATCCGCGTCTGTCTTCTTCTTAAAGATCCATTTATTTTCTATGGCTCGCCGCTCAACGGGCAAGTCAGTCAAAGTCCATACTTCGTTTTCATACATGGATCCTATCTCGGATTTCATGGCTTCTAGCCATTTGTCAGAATCCGGGCCCGCCATCACTTCTTCATAGTTCGAAGGTTCACTGTTGTCTAACAACATGATTTCCAAGACAGGGTTGCCGTACCACTCTGGTGCGGAACGTGTCCTTGTGGACCTTCGAATTTCAGTAGGAGCTTGATCAGAAGTATCTTGATCATCATCATTAACTTCCTCTCCAGTCGGTGCAGGCACCTCAGGAACATTTTCTTGAGTTGCGCCATTTTCCGGTTCAAGAGGTAATACTTCATCAAGTTCTACTTTCCTCCCACTTACTTCTTTCGAGAGAAACTCTTTCTCTAGAAAGGACCCATTCTTGGCAACAAAGATCTTGCCTTCGGATCTGAGGTAGAAGGTATACCCAATAGTTTCTTTAGGGTATCCTATGAAGACGCATTTTTCCGATTTGGGTTCGAGCTTTTCAGGTTGAAGTTTCTTGACATAAGCATCGCATCCCCAAACTTTTAGAAACGACAGCTTAGGTTTCTTCCCAAACCATAATTCAAACGGTGTCGTCTCAACGGATTTCGACGGAGCCCTATTTAAAGTGAATGCGGCAGTCTCTAAAGCATAGCCCCAAAATGACAGCGGTAAATCGGTAAGAGACATCATAGATTGCACCATATCCAATAAAGTGCGATTACGACGTTTGGACACACCATTACGCTGAGGTGTTCCAGGCGGCGTGAGTTGTGAAACTATTCCACATTTTCTTAAGTGTGTGCCAAATTCGTGACTCAAGTATTCTCCCCCACGATCTGATCGCAAGAACTTGATTTTTCTGTCGCATTGATTCTCAACCTCACTCTGAAATTCCTTGAACTTTTCAAAGGTCTCAGACTTGTGTTTCATTAAGTAGACATACCCATATCTACTCAAGTCATCAGTGAGGGTGAGAACATAACGATAGCCACCGCGAGCCTCAACACTCATTGGACCGCACACATCAGTATGTATGATTTCCAATAAGTTGGTTGCTCGCTCCATTGTTCCTGCGAACAGAGTCTTGGTCATTTTACCCATGAGGCATGGTTCGCATGTGTCAAATGATTCGTAATCAAGAGACTCTAAAAGTCCATCAGCATGGAGCTTCTTCATGCGTTTGACACCTATGTGACCAAGGCGGCAGTGCCACAAGTATGTGGGACTATCATTATCAACCTTACATCTTTTGGTACTCACACTATGAATATGTGTAGCATTACGCTCGAGATTCATTAAGAATAAACCATTCACCATCGGAGCATGACCATAAAACATATCTCTCATATAAATAGAACAACCATTATTCTCGGATTTAAATGAGTAGCCATCTCGTATTAAACGAGATCCTGATACAATGTTCATGCTCAAACTTGGCACTAAATAACAATTATTGAGGTTCAAAACTAATCCCGTAGGTAAATGTAGAGGTAGTGTGCCGACGGCGATCACATCAACCTTGGAACCATTCCCGACGCGCATCGTCACCTCGTCCTTCGCCAGTCTCCGCTTATTCCGCAGCTCCTGCTTTGAGTTACAAATGTGAGAAACTGCACCGGTATCAAATACCCAGGAGCTACTACGAGTACTGGTAAGGTACACATCAATTACATGTATATCACATATACCTTTCGTTTTGCCAGCCTTCTTGTCCGCTAAGTATTTGGGGCAGTTCCGCTTCCAGTGACCACTTTCCTTGCAATAAAAGCACTCAGTCTCGGGCTTGGGTCCATTCTTTGGCTTCTTCCCGGCAGCTTGCTTGCCGGGCGCGGCAACTCCCTTGCCGTCCTTCTTGAAGTTCTTCTTACCCTTGCCCTTTTTGAACTTAGTGGTTTTATTCACCATCAACACTTGATGTTCCTTTTTGACTTCTACCTCTGCTGATTTCAGCATTGCAAATACTTCAGGAATGGTCTTTTCCATCCCCTGCATATTGAAGTTCATCACAAAGCTCTTGTAGCTCGGTGGAAGCGACTGAAGGAATGACCGCGTCATCCGGGAGATTAACTCCCAGCTGAGTCAAGCGGTTATGTAACCTAGACATTGTGAGTATGTGCTCACTGACAGAACTATTTTCCTCCATCTTACAGCTGAAGAATTTGTCGGAGACTTCATATCTCTCGACCCGGGCATGAGCTTGAAAAACCATTTTCAGCTCTTCGAACATCTCATATGCTCCATGTCTCTCAAAACGCTTTTGGAGCCCCGGCTCTAAGCTGTAAAGCATGCCGCACTGAACGGGGGAGTAGTCATCGGTACGTGCCTGCCAAGCGTTCATAACGTCTTGTTCTGCAGGGAGAACAGGTGCGTCACCCAGCGGTGCTTGTAGGACATAATCTTTCTTGGCAGCTATGAGGATGATCCTCAGGTTCCGGACCCAGTCCGTGTAGTTGCTGCCATCGTCTTTCAGCTTGGTTTTCTCTAGGAACGCGTTAAAGTTGAGGACTACGTTGGCCATTTGATCTACAAGACATATTGTAAAAAATTTAGACTAAGTTCATGATAATTAAGTTCATCTAATCAAATTATTCAATGAACTCCCACTTAGATAGACATCCCTCCTGTCATCTAAGTATAACATGATCCGAGTTAACTAGGCCGTGTCCGATCATCACGTGAGACGGACTAGTCAACGTCGGTGAACATCTTCATGTTGATCGTATCTTCTATACGACTCATGCTGACCTTTCGGTCTTCTGTGTTCCGAGGCCATGTCTGTACACATGCTAGGCTCGTCAAGTCAACCTAAGTGTTTGCATGTGTAAATCTGTCTTACACCCGTTGTATGTGAACGTTAGAATCTATCACACCCGATCATCACGTGGTGCTTCGAAACAATGAACTGTCGCAATGGTGCACAGTTAGGGGGAACACTTTCTTGAAATTATTATGAGGGATCATCTTATTTACTACCGTCATTCTAAGTAAACAAGATGCAAAACACGATAAACATCACATGCAATCAAATAATAATAGTGACATGATATGGCCAATATCACATAGCTCCTTTGATCTCCATCTTGGGGCTCCATGATCATCTTGTCACCGGCATGACACCATGATCTCCATCATCGTGTCTCCATGAAGTTGCTCGCCAACTATTACTTCTACTACTATGGCTAACGCGTTTAGCAATAAAGTAAAGTAATTTACATGGCGTTTCTCAATGACACGCAGGTCATACAAAAAATAAAGACAACTCCTATGGCTCCTGCCGGTTGTCATACTCATCGACATGCAAGTCGTGATTCCTATTACAATAGCATGAACATCTCATACATCACATATATATCATTCATCATTCATCACAACTTTGGCCATATCATATCACAAAGCACTTGCTGCAAAAACAAGTTAGACGTCCTCCAATTGTTGTTGCAAGTTTTACGTGGCTGAAGTAGGGTTCTAGCAAGAACGTTTTCTTACCTACGTGAAAGACACAACGTGATTTGTCAACTTCTATTTACCCTTCATAAGGACCCTTTTCATCGAATCAGCTCCAACTAAAGTGGGAGAGACAGACACCCGCCAGCCACCTTATGCAACTAGTGCATGTTAGTCGGTGGAACCGGTCTCACGTAAGCGTACGTGTAAGGTTGGTCCGAGCCGCTTCATCCCACAGTACCGTTGAAGCAAGATAAGACTAGTAGCGGCAAGAAAGTTGACAACATCAACGCCCACAACTAATTGTGTTCTACTCGTGCAAGAGAACTACGCATAGACCTAGCTCATGATGCCATTGTTGGGTAACGTTGCAGAAAACAAAAAATTTCCTACGGTTTCACCAAGATCCATCTAGGAGTTCATCTAGCAACAAGTGATTAGATGCATCTACGTACCTTGTAGATCATGAGTGGAAGCGTTCAAAGAACGGGGATGAGGGAGTCATACTCGACGTGATTCGAATCACCGAAGATCCTAGCACCGAACAGACGGCACCTCCGCGTTCAACACACGTACGGAACAGCCACGTCTCCTCCTTCTTGATCCAGCAAGGGGGGAAGGAGAGGTTGAGGGAGATGGCTCCAGCAGCAGCACGACGGCATGGTGATGATGGAGCTGCAGTACTCCGGCAGGGCTTCGCTAAGCACTATGGAGGAGGAGGATGTGTTGGAGAGGGAGAGGGAGGCACCAAAGGCAAAGGTAAGAAGTCCTCCATCTCCCCCACTATATATAGGAGGGCCAAGGGAGGGGGCGCCGGCCCTAGGAGATCTAATCTCCTAGGGGGGTGCGGCCAAGGGGAGGAATCCCTCCTCCCCAAGGCACCTAGGAGGTGCCTTCCCCTCCTAGGACTCTTCCTTTAGGGTTTCCCCCACCCTAGGCGCATGGGCCCTAGGGGGAAGTGGCGCCCCAGCCCACTTTGGGCTGGATCCCTTCCCACTTCAGCCCATGGGGCCCTCCGGGATAGGTGGCCCCACCCGGTGGACCCCCGGGACCCTTCCGGTGGTCCCGGTACAATACCGGTGACCCCGAAACTTGTCCCGATGGCCGAAATAGCACTTCCTATATATAATTCTTTACCTCCGGACCATTCCGGAACTCCTCATGACGTCCGGGATCTCATCCAGGACTCCGAACAACATTCGGGTTACTGCATATACATATCCCTACAACCCGAGCATCACCGAACCTTAAGTGTGTAGACCCTACGGGTTCGGGAGACATGTAGACATGAACGAGATGACTCTCCGGTCAATAACCAACAGCGGGATCTGGATACCCATGTTGGCTCCCACATGCTCCTCGATGATCTCATCGGATGAACCACGATGTCGAGGATTCAAGCAACCCCGCATACAATTCCCTTTGTCAATCGGTATGTTACTTGCCCGAGATTCGATCGTCGGTATCCCAATACCTCATTCAATCTCGTTACCGGCAAGTCACTTTACTCGTACCGTAATGCATGATCCCGTGACCAGACACTTGGTCACTTTGAGCTCATTATGATGATGCATTACCGAGTGGGCCCAGTGATACCTCTCCGTCATAAGGAGTGACAAATCCCAGTCTTGATCCGCGTCAACCCAACAGACACTTTCGGAGATACCCGTAGTATACCTTTATAGTCACCCAGTTACGTTGTGACGTTTGGTATACCCAAAGCACTCCTACGGTATCCGGGAGTTACACGATCTCATGGTCTAAGGAAAAGATACTTGACATTGGAAAACTCTAGCAAACGAACTATACGATCTTAATGCTATGTTTAGGATTGGGTCTTGTCCATCACATCATTCTCCTAATGATGTGATCTCGTTATCAATGACATCCAATGTCCATAGTCAGGAAACCATGACTATTTGTTGATCAACGAGCTAGTCAACTAGGGGCTTACTAGGGACATGTTGGTGTCTGTTATTCACACATGTATTACGATTTCCGGATAACACAATTATAGCATGAATAAAGACAATTATCACGAATAAGGAAATATAATAATAATGCTTTTATTATTGCCTCTATGGCATATTTCCAACAATAACCTCTTAAGTTCATAACTATCTTTGCAAGCTAAAATAGCTAAAGAAGCAACTTTATCAAAAACATAACCCTTAGGAATAACGGAAAAGTCTTCATCATCACTTTCATCAATATTATCAGATTTAATATTTTCATTCTTTCTAACCCTAGCAAGTTGTTCATCAAGAAATTCACCAAGTGGCACAGTAGTATCAAGCATAGAAGTAGTTCCATCATAAGTATCATGCATAGCAGAAGTGGCATCATTAATAACATGCGACATATCAGAACGAATAACAGAAGCAGGTTTAGGTGTCGCAAGCTTACTCAAAACAGAAGGTGAATCAAGCGCAGAGCTAGATGGCAGTTCCTTACCTCCCCTCGTAGTTGAGGGATAAATCTTGGTTTTTGGATCTCTCAAGTTCTTCATAATGATAAGCAGATGTAAATCTCAAGTGACTCAAAGAATAGAGCTATGCTCCCTGGCAACGGCGCCAGAAAATAGTCTTGATAACCCACAAGTATAGGGGATCGCAACATTTTTCGAGGGTAGAGTATTCAACCCAAATTTATTGATTCGACACAAGGGGAGCCAAAGAATATTCTCAAGTATTAGCAGCTGAGTTGTCAATTCAAGCACACCTGGAAACTTAATATCTGCAGCAAAGTATTTAGTAGCAAAGTAATATGATAGTAGTGGTAACGGTAGCAAAAGGTAATGATAGCAAAAGTAGTGTTTTTGGTATTTTGTAGTGGTGATAGTAATAGCAACGGAAAAGTAAATAAGCGAAGAACAGTATATGAAAAGCTCGTAGACAATGGATCGGTGATGGAGAATTATGCCGGATGCGGTTCATCGTGTAACAATCATAACATAGGGTGACACAGAACTAGCTCCAATTCATCAATATAATGTAGGCATGCATTCCGAATATAGTCATACGTGCTTATGGAAAAGAACTTGCATGGCATCTTTTGTCCTACCCTACCATGGCAGCGGGGTCCTAATGGAAACTAAGGGATATTAAGGCCTCCTTTTAATAAAGTACCAAAACAAAGCATTAGCACATAGTGAATACATGAACTCCTCAAACTATGGTCATCACTGGTAAGTATCCCGATTATTGTCACTTCGGGGTTAACGGATCATAACACATAATAGGTGACTATAGACTTGCAAGATAGGATCAAGAACTCTCATATATTGATGAAAACATAATAGGTTCAGATCTGAAATCATGGCACCCGGGCCCTAGTGACAAGCATTAAGCATAGCAAAGTCATAGCAACATCAATCTCAGAACATAGTGGATATTAGGGATCAAACCCTAACAAAACTAACTCGATTACATGATAGATCTCATCCAACCCATCACCGTCCAGCAAGCCTACGATGGAATTACTCACGCACGGCGGTGAGCATCATGAAATTGGTGATGGAGGATGGTTGATGATGATGATGGTGGCGGATTCCCCTCTCCGGAGCCCCGAACGGACTCCACATCAGCCCTCCCGAGAGGTTTTAGGGCTTGGCGGCGGCTCCGTATCATAGAACGCGATGATTTCTTCTCTCTGATTTTTTCTCTCCGAAACCAAATATATAGAGTTGGAGTTGAGGTCGGAGGAGCTCCAGGAGGCCCACGAGGTAGCGCGCCCTAGGGGGGCAGGCGCGCCCCCACCCTCGTGGACAGGTGGTGGGCCCCCTGGTCTTCATCTTTTGCAAGGATTTTTTATTATTTCCGAATAGATGTTCCGTGAAGTTTTAGGTCATTCTGAGAACTTTTGTTTCTGCACATAAATAACACCATAGCAATTCTGCTGAAAACAGCGTCAGTCCGGGTTAGTTCCATTCCAATCATGCAAGTTAGAGTCCAAAACAAGGGCAAAAGTGTTTGGAAAAGTAGATACGACGGAGACCTATCAACTACATACTACGTTAAACTAGTACTAGGGGGTCGGATCTGACGGCGGCGAGGTCGCAGCAAACTGGACGACACCGTGGAGGAGCCGGACGCTCAATCCTCCTCGCCAAAGCTGCACAGATCGACGTACTTCTCCGCCTACTCCGCGCGGATGCGGTGCCACTCGTCAGCCTTCTCGGTAATGCCTCTACTTGACTAGCTCGTTAATCAGAGATGGTTAAGTTTCCTAGCCATGGGCATGTGTTGTCATTTGATGAACGGGATCACATCATTAGAGAATGATGTGATGGACAAGACCCATCTGTTAGCTTAGCATAATGATCGTTCAGTTTTATTGCTACTACTTTCTTCATAACTTATACATGTTCCTCTGACTATGAGATTATGCAACTCTCGAATATCGGAGGAACACCTTGTGTGCTATCAAACGTCACAACGTAACTGGGTGATTATAAAGATGCTCTACATGTGTCTCCGATGGTGTTTGTTGAGTTGGCATAGATCGAGATTAGGATTTGTCACTCCGTGTATTGGAGAGGTATCTCTGGGCCCTCTCGGTAATGCACATCACTCTAAGCCTTGCAAGAATTGTGACTAATGAGTTAGTTGCGGGATGATGCATTACGGAACGAGTAAAGAGACTTGCCGGTAACGGATTGAACTAGGTATGTGTTACGTCTTGAGCTTGCGTTGGTTTTCCCCGAAGAGGAAGGGATGATGCAGCAGAGTAGCGTAAGTATTTCCCTCAGTTTTTGAGAACCAAGGTATCAATCCAGTAGGAGGCCACGCTCAAGTCCCTCGTACCTGCACAAAGCGATAGCTACTCGCAACCAACGTGATTAGGGGTTGTCAATCCCTTCACGGTCACTTACGAGAGTGAGATCTGATAGATATAATATTTTTGGTATTTTTGGTATAAAGATGCAAAGTAAAAAGTAAAAGCAAAGTAAAAAAGCAAAGCAAGATTAAAGTGATGGAGATTGATATGATGAGAATAGACCCAGGGGCCATAGGTTTCACTAGTGGCTTCTCTCAAGAGCATAAGTATTCTACGGTGGGTGAACAAATTACTGTTGAGCAATTGACAGAATTGAGCATAGTTATAAGAATATCTAGGCATGATCATGTATATAGGCATCACGTCCGTAACAAGAAGATCAAAACGATTCTACATCTCCTACTATTACTCCACTCATCGACCGCTATCCAGCATGCATCTAGAGTATTAAGTTAAAAACAGAGTAACGCCTTAAGCAAGATGACATGATGTAGAGAGATAAATTCATGCAATATGAAATAAACCCCATCTTGTTATCCTCGATGGCAACGATACAATACGTGCCTTTCTGCCCCTTCTGTCACTGGGTAAGGACACCGCAAGATCGAACCCACAGCTAAGCACTTCTCCCATGGCAAGAACTACCAATCTAGTTAGCCAAACCAAACGGATAATTCGAAGAGACTTGCAAAGATAACCAATCATACATAAAAGAATTCAGAGAAGATTCAAATATTATTCATAGATAGACTTGATCATAAACCCACAATTCATCGGTCTCAACAAACACACCGCAAAAAGAAGATTACATCGAATAGATCTCCACAAGAGAGGGGGAGAACTTTGTATTGAGATTCAAAGAGAGAGAAGAAGCCATCTAGCTACTAACTATGGACCCGAAGGTCTGAGGTAAACTGCTCACACTTCATAGGAGGGGCTAGGATGATGTAGAAGCCCTCCGTGATGATGGCCCTCTTCCGGCGGAGCTCTGGAATAGGCCCCAAGATGGGATCTCGTGGATACAGAAAGTTGCGGCGGCAGAATTAGGTTTTTGGCTCATGTTTTGATCATTTGGGGGTACGTAGGTATATATAGGAGGAAGGAGTACGTCGGTGGAGCACCGAGGGGCCCACGAGGCAGGGGCGTGCCCTAGGAGGGCGCCCCCCACCCTCGTGACCTCCTCTTTGACTCCTTGGAGTAGGGCCCAAGTCTCCTGGATCACGTTCAATGAGAAAATCACGTTCCCTAAGATTTTATTCCGTTTGGACTCCGTTTGATATTCTGTTTCTCCGAAACACTGAAATAGGCAAAAAAAACAGCAATTCTGGGTTGGGCTTCCGGTTAATAGGTTAGTCCCAAAAATAATATAAAAGTGGAAAATAAAGCCCAATATAGTCCAAAACAGTAGATAATATAGCATGGAGCAATCAAAAATTATAGATACGTTGGAGACGTATCAGGCATCTCCAAGCTTAATTCCTACTCGTCCTCGAGTAGGTAAATGATAAAAAGAGAATTTTTGATGCGGAGTGCTACTTGGCATAATTTCAATGCAAATCTTCTTAATTGTGGTATGAATATTCAGATTAGAGAGATTCAAGACAAAAGTTTATACTAACATAAAAATAATAATACTTCAAGCATACTAACAAAGCAATTATGTCTTCTCAAAATAACATGGCCAAAGAAAGTTATCTCTACAAAATCATATAGTCTAGCTATGCTCCATCTTCACCACACAAAGTATTTAAATCATGCACAACCCCAATGACAAGCCAAGCAATTGTTTCATACTCTAACTTTTTCAAAACTTTTTCAATCTTCACGCAATACATGAGCGTGAGCCATGGACATAGCACTATAGGTGGAATAGAATGGTGGTTGTGGAGAAGACAAAAACGAGAAGATAGTCTCACATCAACTAGGCGTATCAACGGGCTATGGAGATGCCCATCAATATATATCAATGTGAGTGAGTAGGGATTGCCATGCAACGGATGCACTGGAGCTATAAATGTATGAAAGCTCAACAAAAGAAACTAGTGGGTGTGCATCCAACTTGCTTGCTCACGAAGACCTAGGGCACTCGAGGAGGCCCATCATTGGAATATACAAGCTAAGTTCTATAATGTAAAATTCCCACTAGTATATGAAAGTGACAACATATGAGACTCTCTATATGAAGAACACGGTGCTACTTTGAAGCACAATATATGAGACTCGCTATATCATGGTGCTACTTTGAAGCACAAGTGTGGAAAAAAGGATAGTAGCATTGCCCCTTTTTATTTATTTTCTTTTTTTGGGCCTTCTTTTTTTTCTTTGGCCTTTCTCTTTTTTGGGGGGACAATGCTCTATTGAATGATGATCATCACACTTTTATTTATTTACAACTCAATGATTACAACTCGATTCTAAAACAAAGTATGACTCTATATGGATGCCTTCGGCGGTGTATCGGGATATGCAATGAATCAAGAGTGACAAGTATGAAGAAATTATGAACGGTGGCTTTGCCACAAATACTATGTCAACTACATGATCATGCTAAGCAATATGACAATGATGAATGTGTCATGATGAACTAGATGGTGGAAAGTTGCATGGCAATATATCTCGGAATGGCTATGGAAATGCCATAATAGGTAGGTATGGTGGCTGTTTTGAGGAAGGTATATGGTAGGTGTATGATACCGGCGAAAGGTGCGCGGTATTAGAGAGGCTAGCAAAGGTGGAAGGGTGAGAGTGTGTATAATCCATGGACTCAACATTAGTCATAAAGAACTCATATACTTATTGCAAAAATCTAGAAGTTATCAAAGCAAAGTATTACGTGTATGCTCCTAGGGGGATAGATTGGTAGGAAAAGACCATCACTCGTCCCCGACCGCCACTCATAAGGAAGACAATCAATAAATAAATCATGCTCCGACTTCATCACATAACGGTTCACCATACGTACATGCTACGGGAATCACAAACTTTAACACAAGTATTCTTTAAATTCACAACTACTCAACTAGCATGACTTTAATATTATCACCCCCATATCTTAAAACAATTATCAAGCTTCAATCTTTTCTTAGTATTCAACACACTCAAAAGAAAGTTTCACAAATCTTGAATACCAAGCATATTATTATTAAGCAAATTACCATGATATTAAGACTCAAAATAATTTAAGTGAAGCATGAGAGATCAATAGTTTCTTTAAAACAAATCCACCACCGTGCTCTAAAAGATCTAAGTGAAGCACATAGAGCAAAATTACTTAGCTCAAAAGATATAAGTGAAGCACATAGAGCAAAATTATAACGCTCAAAAAGATATAGGTGAAGCACATAGAGTATTCTATCAAATTTTAATTCATGTATGGCTCTCTCAAAATGTGTGTACAGCAAGGATGATCGTGGCATACTAAGACACAAAGACACAAATAATATAAGACACTCCAAGCAAAACACATATCATGTTGGTGAATAAAAATATAGCTCCAAGTAAATTACCGATGGAAGTGGACGAAAGAGGGGATGCCTTCCGGGGCATCCCCAAGCTTTGACTTTTTGGTGTCCTTGGATTATCTTGGGGGTGCCATGGGCATCCCCAAGCTTAAGCTCTTGCCACTCCTTGTTCCATTATCCATCAAAAGAATTCACCCAAAACTTGAAAACTTCACAACACAAAACTCAAAATAGAAAACTCGTGAGCTCCGTTAGTGAAAGAAAACAAAAGACCACTTCAAGGTACTGTAATGAACTCATTCTTTATTTATATTGGTGTTAAACCTACCACATTCCAACTTCTCTATGGATTATAAACTATTTTACTAGCCATAGATTCATCAAAATAAGCAAACAACACACGAAAAACAGAATCTGCAAAAACAGAACAGTCTGTAGTAATCTGTAGCTAGCGCAAGATCTGGAACCCCAAAAATTCTAAAATAAATTTCTGGACGTGAGGTATTTATCTATTAATCATCTGCAAAAAGAATTAACTAAATAGCACTCTTCAAATAAAAATGACAGCAGTTCTCGTGAGTGCTAAAGTTTCTGTTTTTTACAACAAGTTCAACAAGACTTTCCCCAAGTCTTCCCAACGGTTCTACTTGGCACAAACACTAATTAAACACAAAAAACACAACCAAAACAGAGGCTAGAAAATTTATTTATTACTAATCAGGAGCAAAAATCAAGGAAAAAAAATAAAATTGGGTTGCCTCCCAACAAGCGCTATCGTTTAACGCCCCTAGCTATGCATAAAAGCGAGGATAGATCTAAGTATTGCCATCTTTGGCAGGCAATTCTTCGATGAGGCATCTGTTTCCCTTAGGAATTTCTTTCTTTCTAGTGATTATTAAACTTTTAGGCACAAGATCGAAAAATTCATTTGTAGCAATTGGTTCCTTAATGATATCAAAAAGATTGGGATGAATACTTATAGATTTAAGATCTGCAGTTTCCTTAGATGATTCACCCTTATTTTTAGGAACATACATAAGCTTGGCAATTTTAGTAGGAGGACTTGGAGTATTCTTTACGGAAGAAAGAGCGGTTCCCAAGTTTGTAATGATACCCTCAAGTTTATCAATTCTAGTAGAATCTAAGTTCATCTTTTCATTAACTATGGGTTCCTTTTCCTTAATATTTTTCAAAGTCATTCCTACCTTAGATCCATATCGAGTGATTTGATTGTGGATCTTTTTATCTAGATTTTCAATTGATTCAGTAGTAGCAACTTTATTTTCAATAATTTCAAGTCTTTGCATAACATGCTCCAAAGTTAACATTGTTCCATTAACCAAAAGAGGTGGTGAGCCAAATAAATTTAGCATAGCATTATAAGAATCAAAAGTATGGCTACCCAAGAAGTTCCCTCTGGTAATGGTATCGAGGATATATCTATACCAAGGATTAATACCTACATAAAAATTGCGGAGAAGAACTAAGGTAGATTGCTTCCTGGTAGATCTATCTATTTTGAGCATTGCAAATTCTATACCAAGAATCTTTTAGATTTCCCCCCTCCCTTTGTTTAAAATTTAGAACTTCACTCTCGGGAGACAACGGAGAAGATATGAGACTAGCCATGACGGCAAGCAAACAAACTAGCACACAAGCAAACGAAAAGGCAAGCGGAAAGGAGAGGGAGGATAGAGAGAGAGGGCGAATAAAACGGCAAGGGTGAATTGGGGGGAGAGGAAAACGAGAGGCAAATGGCAAATAATGTAATGCGAGAGATAGGGATTGTGATGGGTACTTGGTATGTTGACTTTTTGCTTAGACTCCCTGGCAACGGTGCCAGAAATCCTTCTTGCTACGTCTTGAGCTTGCGTTGATTTTCCCCGAAGAGGAAGGGATGATGCAGCAGAGTAGCGTAAGTATTTCCCTCAGTTTTTGAGAACCAAGGTATCAATCCAGTAGGAGGCCACGCTCAAGTCCCTCGTACCTGCACAAAGCGATAGCTACTCGCAACCAACGCGATTAGGGGTTGTCAATCCCTTCACGGTCACTTACGAGACTGAGATCTGATAGATATAATATTTTTGGTATAAAGATGCAAAGTAAAAAGTAAAAGCAAAGTAAAAAGCAAAGCAAGATTAAAGTGATGGAGATTGATATGATGAGAATAGACCCGGGGGCCATAGGTTTCACTAGTGGCTTCTCTCAAGAGCATAAGTATTCTACGGTGGGTGAACAAATTACTGTTGAGCAATCGACAGAATTGAGCATAGTTATAAGAATATCTAGGCATGATCATATATATAGGCATCACGTCCGTAACAAGTAGATCGAAATGATTCTGCATCTACTACTATTACTCCACTCATCGACCGCTATCCAGCATGCATCTAGAGTATTAAGTTAAAAACAGAGTAACGCCTTAAGCAAGATGACATGATGTAGAGAGATAAATTCATGCAATATGAAATAAACCCCATCTTGTTATCCTCGATGGCAACGATACAATACATGCCTTGCTGCCCCTTCTGTCACTGGGTAAGGACACCGCAAGATCGAACCCAAAGCTAAGCACTTCTCCCATGGCAAGAACTACCAATCTAGTTGGCCAAACCAAACGGATAATTCGAAGAGACTTGCAAAGATAACCAATCATACATACAAGAATTCAGAGAAGATTCAAATATTATTCATAGATAGACTTGATCATAAACCCACAATTCATCGGTCTCAACAAACACACCACAAAAAGAAGATTACATCAAATAGATCTCCACAAGAGAGGGGGAGAACTTTGTATTGAGATTCAAAGAGAGAGAAGAAGCCATCTAGCTACTAACTATGGACCCGAAGGTCTGAGGTAAACTACTCACACTTCATCGGAGGGGCTAGGATGATGTAGAAGCCCTCCGTGATGACGACCCTATTCCGGCGGAGCTCCAGAACAGGCCCCAAGATGGGATCTCGTGGATACAGAAAGTTGCGGCGGCAGAATTAGGTTTTTGGCTCCTGTTTTGATCGTTTGGGGGTACGTAGGTATATATAGGAGGAAGGAGTACATCGGTGGAGCATCGAGGGGCCCACGAGGCAGGGGGCGCGCCCTAGGGGGGGCGCCCCCACCCTCGTGACCTCCTCTTTGACTCCTTGGAGTAGGGTCCAAGTCTCCTGGATCATGTTCGATGAGAAAATCACGTTCCCGAAGATTTTATTCCGTTTGGACTCCGTTTGATATTTTGTTTCTCCGAAACACTGAAATAGGCAAAAAAACAGCAATTCTGGGCTAGGCCTCCGGTTAATAGGTTAGTCCCAAAAATAATATAAAAATGGAAAATAAAGCCCAATATAGTCCAAAACAGTAGATAATATAGCATGGAGCAATCAAAAATTATAGATACGTTGGAGACGTATCAGTATGAGGATACCGACGATCGAATCTCGGGCAAGTAACATACCGATGACAAAGGGAACAACGTATATCGTTATGTGATTTGACCGATAAAGATCTTCATAGAATATGTGGGAGCCAATATGAACATCTAGGTTCCGCTATTGGTTATTGACCGGAGACGTGTCTCGGTCATGTCCACATAGTTCTCGAACTCGTAGGGTCCGCACGCTTAACGTTCGGTGATGATCGATATTACGAGTTTATGTGTTTTGATGAACCGAAGGTAGTTCGGAGTTCCGGGTTTGATCACGGACATGATGAGGAGTCTCGAAATGGTCGAGACGTAAAGATTGATATATTGGAAGCCTATGTTTGGACATCAGAATGGTTCCGGATGAGTTCGGGCATTTTCCGGAGTACTGGGAGGTTACCGAACCCCCCGGGGAGTATATGGGCCTTATTGGGCTTTAGGGGAAAGAGAGAGGGGCTGCCTAGGGCAGGCCGCGCCCCCCAAGGCCTAGTCCGAATTGGACTAGGGGGGAGGGGCGGCGCCCCTCCTTCCTTCTCTTCTCTCCTTCCCTTCCTTCTCTCCTACTCCTACTTGGAAAAGGGGGAATCCTACTCTCGGTGGGAGTAGGACTCCCTAGGGCGCGTCATAGTAGAGGGTCGGCCCTCCCCCTCCTTATATACGGCGTTCCCCAACAGTGGCATCCGAGTCAGGTCTATGCGTAGATGTTATATGCACGAGTAGAACACAAAGGAGTTGTGGGCGTGGGTATATACATATTGCTTGCCGTCACTAGTTGATTCTTGATTCAGCGGTATTGTTGGATGAAGCGGCTAAGACCGACATTACGCGTACGCTTACGCGAGACTTGTTCTACCGACGTGCTTCGCACACAGGTGGCTAGTTAGTGGCTGTTTCTCCAATTTTAGTTGAATCAGATTCAATGAACAGGGTTCTTTCTGAAGATCAAAAAGCAATCACTATACCGCGTTGTGGTTTTTGATGCATAGGTAAGAACAATTCTTACTCAGCCCGTGGCAGCCACGTAAAACTTGCAACAACAAAGTAGAGGACGTCTAACTTGTTTTTGCAGGGCATGTTGTGATGTGATATGGTCAAGGCGTGATGAGATATAAATTGTTGTATGAGATGATCATGTTTTGTTGAAGTTATCAGCAACTGGCAGGAGCCTTATGGCTGTCTCATTATTGCATAAGATCCAAGTGCCATGTAATTGCCTTACTTTATCGCTATGCGATAGCAATAGTTGCAAAAGCAATAGTTGCCGAGATGACCATGTGACGACGCATTGATAAAGATCAAGATGATGTAGATCATAGTGTCATGCCGGTGACGATGGAGATCATGATGGTACTTTGGAGATGGAGATCAAAGACACAAAATGATGATGGCCATATCATGTCACATATTTTGATTACATGTGATGTTTATCTTTTATGCTTCTTATTTTGCTTAGTATGGCGGTAGCATTATAAAATGATCTCTCACTACATTTCAAGGTATAAGTGTTCTCCCTGAGTATGCACCGTTGCAACAGTTCGTCGTGCCGAGACACCACGTGATGATCGGGTGTGATAAGCTCTAGTTCACATACAACGGGTGCAAGCCAGTTTTGCACACGCAGAATACTCGGGTTAAACTTGACTAGCCTAGCATATGCAGATATGGCCTCGGAACACTGGAGACCGAAAGGACGAGCGTGAATCATATAGTAGATATGATCAACATAGTGATGTTCACCATTGAAAACTACTCCATCTCACGTGATGATTGTACATGGTTAAGTTGATTTGGATCACGTGATAATTTAGATGACTAGAGGGATGTCTATCTAAGTTGGAGTTCTTAAGTAATATGATTAAATTGAACTTTAATTTATTGTGAACTTAGTCTTGATAGTATTTGCATAACTATGTTATAGATCAATAGCTCGCGATGTTGCTCCCCATTTATTTTGATATGTTCCTAGAGAAAAACTATGTTGAAAGATGTTAGTAGCAATGATGCGGACTTGGTCCGTGATCTGAGGATTTTCCTCATTGCTGCACAAAAGAATTATGTCCTTGATGCACCGCTAGGTGACAGACCGATTGCAGGAGCAGATACAGACGTTATGAACGTTTTGACAAAAGCTCGGTATGATGACTACTTGATAGTTTAGTGCACCATGCTTTACGGCTTAGAACCGGGACTTCAAAAATGTTTTGAACGCCACGGAGCATATAAGATGTTCCAAGAGTTGAAATTGGTATTTCATACTCATACCCGTGTCGAGAGGTATGAGACATCTGACAGTACTTTGCCTACAAAATGGAGGAGAATGACTCCACCAGTGAGCATGTGCTTAGATTGTCTGGGTACTACAATTGCTTCAATCAAGTGGGAGTTAATCTTCCAAATAAGACAGTAATTGACAAAGTTCTCTAGTCACTATCACTGAGGGAGTCCTGGATTAGGGGGTGTCCGGATGGCCGGACTATACCTTCAGCCGGACTCCTGGACTATGAAGATACGAGATTGAAGACTTCGTCCCGTGTCCGGAAGGGACTTTCCTTGGCGTGGAAGGCAAGCTTGGAGATACGGATATGTAGATCTCCTACCATTGTAACCGACTTTGTGTAACCCTAACCCTCTCCGGTGTCTATATAAACCGGAGGGTTTTAGTCCGTAGGACAACATACACAACAACAATCATACCATAGGCTAGCTTCTAGGGTTTAGCCTCTCCGATCTCGTGGTAGATCTACTCTTGTACTACCCATATCATCAATATTAATCAAGCAGGACGTAGGGTTTTACCTCCATCGAGAGGGCCCGAACCTGGGTAAAACTTCGTGTCCCTTGCCTCCTGTTACCATCCGGCCTAGACGCACAGTTCGGGACCCCCTACCCGAGATCCGCCGGTTTTGACACTGACATTGGTGCTTTCATTGAGAGTTCCTCTGTGTCGTCGCCATCAGGCTTGATGGCTCCTACGATCATCAATGGCGATGCAGTCCAGGATGAGACCTTCCTCCCCGGATAGATCTTCGTCTTCGGCGGCTTCGCACTGCGGGCCAATTCACTTGGCCATCTGGAGCAGATCGAAAGCTATGCCCCTGGCCGTCAGGTCAGATTTGGAAGCTTAAACTACACGGCTAACATCCGCGGGGACTTGATCTTCGACGGATTCGAGCCACTGCCGAGCGCGCCGCACTGTCACGACGAGCATGATCTAGCTCTGCCGCCGAACAGTGCCCTGGAGGCCGCACCCGCATCGGCTTCGACCCTTAATTCGGAGCCAACTGCGCCGATCGAGGATGGGTGGTTGGACGCCGCCTCGGGGGCTGTGATCCCAACGGCGACCGAGCCGAACACCAGCCCCGCACTCCGTGAGACTCGTGACTCCAAGGAGCCGGACTCCTCTCCGAACTCTGAACCCTCCGCGCCCCTGCCGATCGAATCCGATTGGGCACCGATCATGGAGTTTACTGCCGCGGACATCTTTCAGCACTCGCCTTTCGGCGATATTCTGAAGACACTGAAGTCTCTCTCTTTATCAGGAGAGCCCTGGCCGGACTATGGTTAGCAAGGTTGGGATACGGACGATGAAGAAATTCAAAGCCCACCCACCACCCACTTTGTAGCCACTGTCGGCGATTTAACCAACATGCTCGACTTTGACTCCGAAGACATCGATGGTATGGATGCCGATGAAGAACCAGCGCCTATTGGGCCCTGGAAAGCCACCTCGTCATATGACATATACATGGTGGACACCCCAAAAGAAGGAGATGGCGATGGAACAGCGGAGGATGACCCCTCCAAGAAACAGCCTAAGCGCCAGCGTCAGCGGCGCCGCTCAAAATCCCGCCAAAACAAATACGGTGATTCAAGCACGAGAGATAATAATACTCCGGAGAGTGCCGAAGAAAAACCCCTCCAGCAAGATTCAGCATAGGAGGATGGAGAAACCAGCCCTCTTGAGAGAGTGGCAGACAGAGAGGTCGAGGACGATAATCATATGCCTCCCTCCGAAGACGAGGCAAGCCTCGACGATGACGAATTCGTCGTGCCAGAGGATCCCGTCGAGCAAGAGCATTGTCAACGCAGGCTTATGGCCATGGCAAGAAGCCTCAAGAAAAAACAGCAACAACTTAGAGCTGATCACGATTTACTAGTTGACAGATGGACTAAAGTCCTTGCGACCGAAGAGCATAAACTCGAACGCCCCTCCAAGAGCTACCCAAAGCACAGGTTGCTACCCCGATTAGAGGAGGAAGCACTTGATACGGCCGACCGGCCACCTCATGGCCGCGACAGAGAGGCCTCTCGGTCCTCCACTCAAGCCGCACCCCGTACCAAGGCACGGGAAAATGCGCCAGACCTGCGAGATATGTTGGAGGACAAGGCAAGGCAAACAAGATCGATCTACGGATCGCGTGGGCGCCCCACGACTCGAGACAATAACTGTCACGCCGGACATAAATCCGGTAGGGCCGAACACAATAGACAAAGCTCATTGGAGCTACGTCGTGATATAGCCTAGTACAGAGGCGCCGCACATCCACTATGCTTCACAGACGAAGTAATGGATCATCAAATCCCCGAGGGTTTCAAACCCATAAACATCGAATCATATGATGGCATAATAGATCCTGCGGTATGGATCGAGGATTATCTCCTTCATATCCACATGGCCCGCGGCGATGATCTCCACGCCATCAAATACTTCCCACTCAAGCTTAAAGGACCAGCTCGGCATTGGCTTAACAACTTGCCAGCAGGATCAATCAGTTGTTGGGAGGACCTGGAAGCCGCATTCCTTGACAAATTCCAGGGCACTTATGTGCGACCACCAGACGCCGATGACCTAAGCCACGTGATCCAGCAGCCAGAGGAATCGGCCAGGCAATTCTGGACACGGTTCCTAACAAAGAAAAATCAAATAGTCGACTGTCCGGACGTAGAGGCTCTAGCAGCCTTCAAGCACAATATCCGCGACGAGTGGCTTGCCCGACACCTAGGACAGGAAAAGCCAAAGTCTATGGCAGCACTTACGACACTCATGACCCGCTTTTGCGCGGGAGAAGACAACTGGCTTGCTCGTAGCAACAATATGACCAAGAACCCTGGTAATTTGGATACCAGGGACGGTAGTGGCAGGTCGCGTCGCAACAAGCAGAAGCGCCGCATTAACAGCGACAATGCTGAGGATACGGCAGTTAATGCCGGATTCAGGGGCTCTAAATCCGGTCAGCGGAAAAAGCCATTCAAAAGGAATCCTAGGGGCCAGTCCAGTTTGGACCGAATACTCGACCGCTTGTGCCAGATACATGGCACCCCCGAAAAGCCGGCCAACCACACCAACAGGGATTGTTGGGTGTTCAAGCAGGCAGGTAAGTTAAATGCCGAAAACGAAGACAAGGGGCTGCATAGCGATGACGACGAAGAGCCCCAGCCACCGAACAATAGTGGACAGAAGTGTTTTCCCCCACAAGTGCGGACGGTGAACATGATATACGCAACCCACGTCCCCAAGAGGGAGCGAAAGCGCGCGTTAAGGGACGTATACGCGGTAGAGCCAGTCGCCCCAAAGTTCAACCCATGGTCCTCCTGCCCGATCACCTTTGATCGAAGGGACCACCCCACTAGCATCCGTCATGGCAGATTCATCGCATTGGTTCTAGACCCAATTATTGACGGATTTCATCTCACTAGAGTCCTTATGGACGGCGACAGCAGCCTGAACCTGCTTTACCAGGATACAGTGCAAAAAATGGGCATAGATCCCTCGAGGATTAAGCCCACCAAAACGACCTTTAAAGGCGTAATACCAGGTGTAGAGGCCAACTGTACAGGCTCAGTAACACTTGAAGTGGTCTTCGGATCTCCGGATAATTTCCGAAGCGAGGAGTTAATCTTCGACATAGTCCCATTCCGCAGTGGCTATCACGCACTGCTCGGGCGAACCGCATTCGCCAAGTTCAATGCGGTACCGCACTACACATACCTTAAGCTCAAAATGCTAGGCCCTCGAGGAGTAATTACGGTCAATGGAAACACCGAACGCTCCCTCCGAACGGAGGAGCATACGGTGGCCCTTGCAGCGGAAGTACAAAGCACCCTCTCCAGGCAGTTCTCCAGTCCGGCCATTAAACGACCGGACACCGTCAAGCGCGCCCGGAGTAACCTACAACAAGACCGCCTGGCACAATCCGAGCAGGCGTAGCAATGCGGCCCCAACCCCAGCCCTCACAAAAAGGCGACGCCAGTGCTTCGCATACATAACTACGCTCTAGAAATACCATGGGTACAGGGGGAGGGGCACCATCACGGCACGCCCGAAACACGGCTTAAATCGCACCAGGGGCTGCCAATTTTTTAATTTTCTCTTACTTTCAGGACTCCATTCTTCGGAAGGCCTGTTCGGCAGTTCAATTGCCGCACAAACGATGCAAGAACCAGGGAAGCAGACAAACCACGCCGCATTACGGAACTCCCAGGTGGTCTCTATCACGAGCAGTATACCTATTTTGCATACCATTCCGCAGCCTGCCCCTGGAGCGGACATGTTAAATAGTCCAACCTTTTGCTTATCGCATTATTTGTATCGTTCTGCTTTGGTCGCAACCCTTTTTAATAAACAGTGCATAGCTTTTGCCTATTTTTGCATTACTCTTTATATATATATATATATATATATATATATATATATATATATATATATATATATGTTCCTTAACGACATGTTGCACCCGTACACTTTGGTACGGCCTCAATATGGTGTGAGAAGTCCGAACACTTTAACAAGTGTGGCACCCCGAACTTATAGCATTATATGCATCGGCTCCGAATCATGTCTTGGGTCAATAGTTGGGTTTGCCCAACTCCTATGTTTTGGTGCCTTACGTTCCGCTATATCGGCTAAGGTAGCACTAGGAGAACCACTGCGATTGTGCCCCAGTTGAGCTGGGTCGAGCACCTCAATGGAGAAAGCTAAAACTGACTGTCATGATGAAGCGAGAGCTGGTCGCTGTTCGAGAGGTTTTTCGAGTCCCTAAAGACTTATGCCGCTTAGAGCGAGGAGCCGGCTCTGTCCGGCCAAGGCATGGATAGCGCCCCGAACTCGGTCTTCCGAATACCAGGGGCTTCACCGAAATTTAAAATTATAGAATTCTATGGCTAAGTGAGAGTGTTCATGCATTATAGTCCGATTGCCTTGTTCGTTGGGCTGAGCGCCTCCCTCGAAGGACCCAAACATGGGAAAAAGAGCGCTCAGGTTTATCCCCGAACACCCCAGCACTAGCGGCACGGGGGCAGAAGCCGACGACTTGCCATCTCTCAGAATTGATAAACAACCGCACAGAAGGTAATATCTTAAATTCCAACAGCGTTGCTTAGCGCATATGAACAAGTTTTCAGCGCACAGGACAAAACGAGCAAGTTTCACTCAAAAATTACATCCCTAGAACATTCATCCGCCACAAGGCAGTCACCCTTCAGAACATCCTTATAATAATTCTCGGGCTTGCGATGCTCTTTCCCAGGCGGTGGCCCGTCCTTCACAAGCTTCTCAGCATCCAGCTTGCCCCAGTGCACCTTAGCACGGGCAAGGGCCCTACGGGCACCTTCAATGCAGACGGAGCGCTTGATGACTTTGAGCCTTGGACATGCCTCCACCAGCCGCCGCACCAGCCCGAAATAGCTCCCAGGCAGAGCCTCTCCAGGCCACAGCCGAACTATGAGGCCCTTCATGGCCTGTTCGGCCGCCTTGTGGAGCTCGACCAGTTGCTTCAGCTGGTCGCTCAGGGGCACGGGGTGTCCGGCCTCAGCATACTGAGACCAGAACACTTTCTCTGTCGAGCTGCCCTCCTCGGGTCGATAGAAAGCGGCGGCATCAGACACACT
The DNA here is from genome assembly GCF_018294505.1 of Triticum aestivum. Lineage (NCBI taxonomy): Eukaryota > Viridiplantae > Streptophyta > Magnoliopsida > Poales > Poaceae > Triticum > Triticum aestivum. The sequence continues at coordinate 87,176,508 of NC_057812.1, read as the reverse complement.
CCGGGGAAGATCTGCGAACGCTCCTGGAGAGCTCCGGATTCGGGTAAGTAACAAGTAACTCATGTTTATGTGTTTGCTTTGCATAAAGAATGCCTTACCCGCCGCTATCTTCTTCACCTCATCCAACTCCTGGAGGGTCTTCTGGGATTCGGCCTTGGCAGACTTGGCATTTTCAATAGCCACCGCGAGCTCGGACGCTCACGTCTTTGAGTCAAGCTCCAAACTCTCATGTTTTTCCATGAGAGCCTGGAGCTCTTGCCGCACCTTGCCAACCTCGGCCTCATACTTCTCCCGCTCGGTGCGCTCCGTGGTCGCCCTCTTCTCGGCCTCGACCAGCGCTTGCTTAAGGGTCGCCACCTCAGATGTGGCCCCTACAATAGCCACGATGATCCTGTCATTTTTTGCAATTACACCTTTTTTTATATATCTAAAACAAGGTATTTCTTACCTTCTTTCTCCTCGAGCTGCTTCTTGGCACGCTCGAGCTCTCGCTCGGACCGCTCGAGGTTCTGCTTTAGCGTGTCCACTTCCGCAGTCAGTACGGTGGACGCCAGCAGAGAAGCCTGCATACGCATATTGACTCCTTTTTGTTAGACTCCTGCGAATTTCATTTTGATCCTCTATTCGGCTTTTCTTCCCGAACGCCAAACAGAGCATCAGGGGCTACTGTCTATGCGGTAATATTATTTACAAAGCCTGTTAAAAGGCTAGTACAAGCTTCAGTCAGTCCGCTCTTGGCGGACTGAACCTTCTGGACCACCGCACTCATAATGGTGCAGTGCCCCTCGTCGATGGAGGCGCCTTTGAGCACCTCCAACAGATTGTCCGGCGCCTCCGGTTGGACGGGGGTCCCCGGCACGGTGGGCTTGCTCCTCTTGGAAGGAGGTCGCCCACCGGACTCTGGAAACTTTGAAGGTTCCGGAGCGGTGTCCGGCCTAGGGCCGGACTTGGAGCCCTGGGGGGTTCTGTCCCCTTCACTCCTGGGGCCCGGGAGGTCGCCTTGCGGCGCCTCCAGGACCATCTCCTCCCGGATTGGAACCTGTTGGGACAACACTTCGGTGTCGTCCGTAGGGCGGGGGGAGGAAGCCGTCGGAAGCGAATTCACATCCGACGAGTCCAGTGAACCGCTCGACGACGCGTCGAGCCGGTCTTTGGGTGGGCTACATAAACATATTCGACATAAGGGAAAGTTGTGCAACGAAGGAATACTATGAATTACTCGGGTATCCAGATACTTACGATTTAGCCAGGGGCTTGGCCCTGGGCGGCCACTCCTCTCCGCCGTCGTCGGCATCGGTGGAGTAGTCCGGAGGAAGGGTTTTCCCCTTATTGGACCCTTCGGCCTCCCCAGCTGGGGCGGCCTTCCTTTTCTTCCCTTCCCCCGCTGGAGGGGGAGGGGTCTCTTCTTCCTCCTCCTCGTCTTCATGGGAGGAGTGCGTCTTGGAGTCGTCGGATGAGGGATCCGACACCTCGAGGTGTCGGTCACTCTTTCGAGTCCCTGTGGCCCTCTTCTTGGCCTTCTTCTCCGGCACCACATGGGGTGCCGGAACCAGCAGCTTCGCCAAACGAGCGTTCGCTGGGCCTTCGGGCAAAGGAGCCGGATAGTTGATCTGTCCGGACGTCTCCTGCCAATCCTGTCAAAGGTAAGGGAGCTTAGATCCCGCATGGAGTCAAACTATGAAAAACTGATACCCTGTAAAAGGAAAAAACAGCTTACCGCATGAGCGTGACGCTGTGTACTGAATCCGCGATCCTCGGTAGCGGATGCGGGGGCCTCGGCGCCCTTGAAAAGCACCTTCCAGGCATTTTCGTACGTCGTGTCGAAGAGCCTGCTCAGAGTTTGGTGCCGCGCCGGGTTGAACTCCCACAGGTTGAAAGCCCGTTGTTGACATGGGAGGATCAGGCGGATGAGCATAACCTGGATTATGTTGACAAGTTTGAGCTTCTTGTCCACCAGGGTTTGGACGCATGTTTGGAGTCCGGTCAGCTCTCCTTTTTTACCCCACGACAGGCCCGTCTCCTTCCAGGAGGTGAGCCGCGTAGGGGTCTGGATCGAAACTCGGGGGCTGCGACCCATTCGGGGTCGCACGGCTCGGTGATGTAAAACCACCCCGATTGCCACCCCTTCAGGGTCTCCACAAAGGAGCCCTCGAGCCATAAGACGTTGGGCATCTTGCCTACCATGGCGCCTCCGCACTCCGCCTGGTTGCCGCGCACCACCTTCGGCTTGACATTGAAAGTCTTGAGCCATAGGCCGAAATGGGGGCGGATGCGGAGGAAAGCCTCGCACACAACGATAAACGCCGAGATGTTGAGGACAAAGTTCGGGGCCAGATTGTGGAAATCCAGGCCATAGTAGAACATAAACCCCCGGACAAATGGGTGAAGAGGGAAGCCCAGTCCGCGAAGGAAATGGGGGAGGAACACCACCCTCTCATGGGGCCTAGGGGTGGGGATGAGCTGCCCCTTTTCAGGAAGCCGGTACGCGATGTCGTTAGACAAGTATCCGGCCTTCCTCAGTTTTTTGATGTGTCCCTCCGTGACGGAGGAGACCATCCACTTGCCTCCCGCTCCGGACATGGCTGGAGAAGGTTGAGGTGGGCAGTGCGGACTTGGGCGCTGGAGCTCGAGTGTACGAGAATGGATAAGCAAGGGAGGAAGAAGGTGTAGGTGAAAAGGTGGATCCTTATCCCCTTATATGGGTGGAGGCAACTACGTGTCCCCACCAACCTGGTAAAACTCGCTTATCTCCAAGCGCCGTAATCAATGACGCGGTTGGGTTACCCACGCCCGTATTGATGAGAATCCTGGAATAAGGGGACACGATCTCTGCTTTAACAAGACGTGCCAAGGAAACTGCCTCGCATGACGCGCTGAGGTGGGATAATAAAACGACTCGGATAAAGGCTTGGCCGTGGTGTGTCACACTACGGAATACGTCAGCAGATTAGATTTGTGTAAATGTTATTCTCTCTATGGCAATATGTGGAAACTTATTTTGTAGAGCCGGACACTATCTTTGTGTTCAAAATCTTCTATGAAGTACTTGGAGGAGGAACCCGCCTTGCAATGCTGAAGACAATCTGCGCGTCGGACTCGTCGTCATTGAAGTCTGGTTCAGGGGCTACTGAGGGAGTCCTGGATTAGGGGGTGTCCAGATGGCCGGACTATACCTTCAGCCGGACTCCTGGACTATGAAGATACAAGATTGAAGACTTCGTCCCGTGTCCGGAAGGGACTTTCCTTGGCGTGGAAGGCAAGCTTGGAGGTACGGATATGTAGATCTCCTACCATTGTAACCGACTTTGTGTAACCCTAACCCTCTCCGGTGTCTATATAAACCGGAGGGTTTTAGTCCGTAGGACAACATACACAACAACAATCATACCATAGGCTAGCTTCTAGGGTTTAGCCTCTCCGATCTCGTGGTAGATCTACTCTTGTACTACCCATATCATCAATATTAATCAAGCAGGACGTAGGGTTTTACCTCCATCGAGAGGGCCCGAACCTGGGTAAAACTTCGTGTCCCTTGCCTCCTGTTACCATCCGGCCTAGACGCACAGTTCGGGACCCCCTACCCGAGATCCGCCGGTTTTGACACCGACAATCACCAAGTTACTAGAACTTCGTGATGAACTATAATACGCAAGTGATAACGAAAGTAATTCCCGAGCTCCTCGCGATGTTGAAATTGGCGAAGGTAGAAATCAAGAAAGAGCATCAAGTGTTGATGGTTTACAAGACCACTAGTTTCAAGAAAAAGGGCAAAAGAATAGAAAGGGAACTTCAAGAAGAATGACAAACAAGTTGTCACTCCCGTAAAGAAACCCAAAGCTATACTCAAGACTGAAACTGCGTGCGTCTACTGCAAAGGAAATGGTCACTGGAAGTGGAATTGCCCCTAGATACTTGGCGGATAAAAAGGATGGCAAAATGAACAAAGGTATATTTGATATACATGTTATTGATGTATACTTTACTAGTGTTTATAGCAACCCCTCGGTATTTGATACTAGTTTAGTTGCTAAGAGTAGTAACTTGAAACGGGAGTTATAGAATGAACATAAACTAGTTAAGGGTGAAGTGACGATGTGTGTTGGAAGTGGTTGCAAGAATGATACGATCATCATCACACACTCCCTATACTTTCGAGATTAGTGTTGAACCTAAATAAATGTTATTTGGTGTTTGCGTTGAGCATGAATATGATTTGATCATGTTTATTGCAATACGACTATTCATTTAAGTTAGAGAATAATTGTTGTTCTGTTTACGTGAATAAAACCTTCTATGGTTATACACCCAATGAAAATGGTTTGTTGGATCTCGATCGTAGTGATACAGATATTCATAATATTGAGGCCAAAAGATGCAAAGTTAATAATGATAGTGCAACTTATTTGTGGCACTGCCGTTTGAGTCATATTGGTGTAAAGCGCATGAAGAAACTCCATGCTGATGGGCTTTTGGAATCACTTGATTATGAATCACTTGATGCTTGCGAACCATGCCTCATGGGCAAGATGACTAAGATTCCGTTCTCTGGAACTATGGAGCGAGCAACATACTTGTTGGAAATAATACATACTGATGTATGCAGTCCAATGAGTGTTGATGCTCGCGGCGGGCATCATTATTTTCTAACCTTCGCAGATGATTTGAGCAGATATGGGTATATCTACTTGATGAAACATAAGTCTGAAGTATTTGAAAAGTTCAAAGAATTTCAGAGTGAAGTAGAAAATCATCGTAACAAGAAAATAAAGTTTCTACGATCTGATCGTGGAGGAGAATATTTGAGTTACGAGTTTGGTCTTCATTTGAAACAATGTGGAATAGTTTCACAACTCACGCCACCTGAAACACCAAAGCGTAATGGTTTGTCCGAACGTCGTAACCGCACTTTATTAGATATGATGCAATCTATGATGTCTCTTACCAATTTATCATTGTCGTTTTGCGGTTATGCATTAGAGACAGCTGCATTCACGTTAAATAGGGCACCATCTAAATCCGTTGAGAGGACACCTTATGAACCGTGGTTTGACAAAAAACCCAAGTTGTCGTTTCTTAAAGTTTGGGGCTATGATGCTTATGTGAAAAGTTTCAACCTGATAAGCTCGAACCCAAATCGGAGAAATGCTTCTTCATAGAATACCCAAAGAAAACTGTTGGGTACACCTTCTATCACAGATCCAAAGGCAAAATATTCGTTGCTAAGAATGGATCCTTTCTAGAGAAGAAGTTTCTCTCGAAAGAAGTGATTGGGAGGAATGTAAAACTTGATGAGGTAATTGTACCTTCTCTCGAATTGGAAAGTAGTTCATCACAGAAATCAGTTATAGTGATTCCTACATCAATTAGTGAGGAAGTTAATGATGATGATCATGAAATTTCAGATCAAATTAGTACCGATCCTGGTAGGTCAAACAGAATACGTTTCGCACCGGAGTGGTACGGTAATCCTGTTCTGGAGGTCATATTATCTGATCATGATGAACCTACGAACTATGAAGAAGCGATGATGAGCCCAGATTCCACGAATGGCTTGAAGTCATGAAACCTAAGATGAGATTCATGTATTAGAACAAAGTATGGACTTTGATTGACTTGCCCGTTGATCGGTGAACCATTAAGAATAAATGAATTTTCAAGAGGAAGACGGACACTGATAGTAGTGTTACTATCTACAAAGCTCGAATTGTCGCAAAATGTTTTCGACAAGTTCAAGATGTTGACTATGATGAGATTTTTTCACTCGACGACTTCTCAAAGACTTATTTCCACTGTAGCTTATGCACAAGCCAGAGCTCAAAAGGTCTGGCCATAAGTATGGTTCTAGTACTTCCATCGAGCATTAATAAAAGAAATATATTTGATGAAGCATGCACGTATAACTTTCTCAAGTCCTTATTTATATACTTTAGTCTTTATTGAACATCAATAAAAGGAATGCATTTTCCATTTCAACCAAAAATATTAGTCGGTGGCGACATTGAGCTATTCTCATGACGCGTTGCCGAGGGATGCCGGGGGAAGAAGACTTCGCCCCTCTTGAGAGTTCGAATGTATTTCTATTTTTTTTTGTAAGGATGTGTTTGTAAGGACTTGTGAAACTTAGTATGTGGCATGAGGCCTTTTAGTGACAAAAAGTTATTAATATCACACCTTAGAGCATCTCCAACAGGCGCGCCAAACTAGCGCCGCACCGCAAAATTCCCCGTTTTAGTGCGCGCGCACGGAATAGTTGCTCCAGCGGGCGCGCGAAAACAGCGCGCGGGCCAAAACTCAATCGCGCGCCGCTTTTTTGCTGCGTCCGTTCCCGCGGGCTGGACTCTCGCGCGCTCGCTCGCACCTCCCACCCCCCATCCAGCCGCGCCGCCGCCGCCGATCGCGCCACCCGGCGACCGTTCCGGCGCTTCCCCAGCCTATCTCCGCCCCGCGCGCGCTTTCTCCGGCCCCCTCTGGTCCTGCCACCCCGCGCGCGCTGGTCCTCCGACGAACTATTTGTTGTGTTTAATTGCACTATTTGTTCTATTGAACGATAACTGTTTGTTTGAACGATAAACGAAATTAAACTATTTATTTTTGTTTGTTTTGATTTTTTGTTTCTGTTTTCGAATGCATATGTTGTTTGTGCGAGTGTCGCGCGCTGCATTTTAGTGCGGCTGCTGGAGGCAGCGCTGCGCGCCGCGCCAAATCAGGCGATGGGCACGCGCTATAAGCTGTTTTTTACGCGCGGCGCGTTTGGCGCTTGTTGGAAATGCTCTTATATTTTGAAACCGATGAAATATATTGTATCCTACTAAACGAATTGCTCCCGTGTACAATATTTCTCTGGTAGTGAAAAAACCTTATAAACTACTCCCTCTGTCTCATAATGTAGAACGTTTCTTGCCATTATAGTAACTCCAACGTCTATAGTATAAAAAAATATCATATAATATAGGACGGAGGAAGTAGTTGGTCCCGAAATATATTTGTTCCGAGTGAATAAGAGACCCGCCATCACACAGCCGACCTTTTTTTCAGGATAGCCACCTTGAGAAAAAGTTTTTTTTAATTTGAGGGGAATGAGAAGAAGAAATAAGGAAAAGTGTGAACAAGAACCCGTGTAGTTTTTTTGTTTGTTTTGAGAATGAGAACCCGTGTAGCCCACCACCCACACAGCCAACTCGAGAACCAAAGCCCGGCCCAATCGCACCAAAGTCGGCTCGAATCTCTCCCCGCCACACCGCCATAGCCTGCAGCGAAGCGCCGAAGCCCCACCTATAAAAATCTGGAGGCATCGCCACCTCCCTTCGGTTTCCCCCTCTCCTCTTCTTTTTCCCCCTTTCATTCTAAAGAAATATCCGTCGAACCCCAACCCGTCTCGCCCGAGACTCAAAACCCTCGCAGCAGCAGCGGAGGCCGCCACCGCCGCCCGATGTGGAACGGCGGGCCGCCGCCGCCGCTGCCGCCCATGGCGGCCGCGCCCCCTCCCCCGGGCACGGCCGGTGCGGGCCTGCCCCCGCCCCCTCCCCCGCCGGCCGCCGCGCCCCCGCAGGCCGGCCAGCCGCTCACCCCGGCGGAGCTCGAGGCGCAGCTCGTCGAGAAGGCCCGCAAGTGGCACCAGCTCAACTCCAAGCGCTACGGCGACAAGCGCAAGTTCGGCTTCGTCGAGGCGCAGAAGGAGGACATGCCCCCCGAGCACGTCCGCAAAATCATCAGGTATGGAACCCCCAGATCCGTGCGTTCGGGCTTTCCTCTACTGCCTGCGGCTAGGTTTCGGGGCCTTTGGCGCTCATGGCGGGCTGTGATGCCTAATTGCTTGTGGTCTTAGGTCGTTCCGTAGCCGTGCGTTGCTTTGAACTAGTGGCGTGGATGTGATAGGCGTCTCGACTGTAGTCAGTGGCTGTGCGAGCATGGTGTTTGATGTTTGGTGTAGGTTTATGGTTGTAACTGTGATTCGATAGGGTTTAGGTTTTGATTTACCCATGTTATTTTCTGCGCTGCATCATGTGCTCGTTGTGGTTCCTGCTTACGATTTCTGGTCACTGGAATTAGGCATAAGTTTGCGGCCTCTTGCTCTAGATCCATGAAATTAGGATTCACGATATTGTTTTGTATTTTATCCTCATAGTTATGGTGAACATGTTAATTTGCTAGTCGCTCAACTGTAGGTTGCAGGAGTCAGGATTCTAGATATGTTGAACTGTTGATGTGCTAGTTGCTGTAGCTCAGCATTGGTAAACCTTCATGTGGCCTAGATTGGGGATCTGCCTACATTTCAGTAAATTTATGCATCTGTCTTTTTGAACAGGGACCATGGGGACATGTCCTCGAAGAAGTACAGGCATGACAAGCGTGTTTATCTTGGAGCACTCAAATTTGTGCCTCATGCTGTTTACAAACTACTGGAGAATATGCCGATGCCCTGGGAACAAGTAAGCCCTTTAGTTGTGACTTTTTGATATGAACACTGATAATCTTATGGTTGCTGAGGTTAGCTGTTCCATGGCCATAGACTAAAATAACTCCTGTTTTCAGGTTCGCCATGTTAAGATCTTGTACCATATCACTGGCGCCATAACCTTCGTAAACGAGATCCCATGGGTAGTTGAGCCCATTTACTTGGCGCAGGTGATGATCTAGACTTGATTCTTCTTTCATTATTACCACATTATTCCTGTTTGTCCCTTTTATCTCTTATCTCATGCATGTGTCTTTCTAGATATGCTTACAATATATCTCTTGTCATGTGTTTGTCTGCAGTGGGGCTCTATGTGGATCATGATGCGAAGGGAGAAGAGAGATAGGCGGCATTTCAAGCGAATGCGTTTTCCTCCATTTGATGATGAGGAACCTCCACTAGATTATGCTGATAATTTGTTGGATGTTGAACCACTGGAGGCTATACAATTGGAGTTGGATCCAGAGGAAGATGGAGCTGTGTATAACTGGTTTTATGATCACAATCCCCTCGTGAAGACCAACTTTATAAATGGTCCCAGCTATAGGAAGTGGAATCTGTCTCTTCCAATAATGGCAACACTTTATCGCCTTGCTGGTCAACTTTTGTCAGACTTGACTGATCGGAATTATTTCTATTTGTTTGACATGGAGTCTTTCTTTACTGCCAAAGCACTTAACATGTGCATCCCAGGTAACAAGATTTACCTTTTGTTTTCATGTTTTGTAAGCAAGTTTGATGTTGCAAGTTCAAAAATACTAGCACGAAACATTGATTAGCATAATACTTGATAGCTTTTGATTTGATGATTAAATAAAACAATTTCCCACCTGGTATCTGAATACTGCCAATGTTTTATGAAAATTATTATGAAAACATAAGCAACCAGTGCTTGTATTTTCTTCAATGCATTTTCTTATGCTTTATGAAAAGAGGCAATACATTGGTAAATTTGGTGTACACCATATGTTTTCTTATCACTGATGTTAAAAATTTCAATTGCAGGAGGTCCAAAGTTTGAGCCATTGTACCGTGATATGGAGAAGGGGGATGAGGACTGGAATGAATTTAATGACATCAATAAACTCATCATCCGTCAACCACTTCGGACTGAGTACAGAATTGCGTTCCCTCACCTGTACAATAACAGGCCAAGGAAAGTGAGACTTTGCATATATCATACTCCTATGATAATGTATATCAAAACAGAGGATCCAGATCTGCCTGCATTTTATTATGATCCTCTGATAAATCCGATCACTTCAACCAGCAAGGTTGATCGTCGGGAGAAGAAAGCAAGTGAAGAGGACGACGAAGATGACTTTAGTCTCCCTGAGGGTGTGGAGCCTCTTTTGAACCGAACTCCACTTTACACTGACACAACAGCTGCTGGTATTTCATTGCTTTTTGCTCCAAGGCCTTTTAACATGAGATCTGGTAGAACACGCCGCGCTGAGGATATCCCTCTTGTATCTGAGTGGTTCAAAGAGCACTGGTAAGTACTACAACGAGTTAACAAATAACAATACCTTTCCATATTTTCTCCGTTGGTATACTTTCGTCTCATGTTGCACCTTCATCTGTTTTGCAGTCCACCAGCGTATCCAGTCAAGGTCCGGGTGAGCTACCAGAAGCTGCTGAAGTGCTATGTGCTCAATGAGCTACACCACAGGCCTCCAAAAGCACAGAAGAAGAAACATCTGTTCCGTTCACTGCAAGCAACGAAGTTCTTCCAAAGTACAGAGCTTGATTGGGCAGAAGCTGGGCTGCAAGTTTGCAAGCAGGGCTACAACATGCTTAACTTGTTGATTCACAGGAAGAATCTGAACTATCTTCACTTGGACTACAATTTCAATTTGAAGCCTGTGAAGACACTCACAACGAAAGAGAGAAAGAAATCTCGTTTTGGAAATGCTTTCCACTTGTGTCGTGAGATTCTGCGACTTACGAAGCTGGTTGTTGATGCAAACATCCAGTTTCGCTTGGGGAATGTTGACGCCTTTCAGTTGGCTGATGGTCTGCAATACATATTCTCCCATGTTGGTCAGTTGACTGGTATGTACAGATACAAGTATCGTCTGATGCGGCAAATTAGGATGTGCAAAGATCTGAAGCACTTGATATACTATCGTTTCAACACTGGTCCTGTTGGAAAAGGACCTGGCTGTGGTTTTTGGGCTCCTATGTGGAGAGTGTGGCTGTTCTTCCTTCGTGGTATTGTGCCCTTGCTTGAAAGGTGGCTAGGTAATTTGCTGGCCAGGCAGTTTGAAGGTCGCCATTCGAAAGGAGTTGCTAAAACAGTAACCAAGCAACGTGTCGAGTCTCACTTTGATCTGGAACTTCGAGCTGCAGTTATGCATGATGTCCTTGATGCTATGCCAGAGGGCATCAAGCAAAACAAGGCCAGAACTATACTGCAGCATCTTAGTGAGGCATGGCGCTGCTGGAAGGCAAATATCCCCTGGAAGGTCCCTGGCCTGCCAGTTCCTATTGAGAACATGATACTCCGTTATGTGAAGTCCAAGGCTGATTGGTGGACAAATGTCGCTCACTACAATCGTGAGCGTATCCGGCGTGGTGCTACAGTTGACAAGACTGTCTGCCGCAAAAATCTTGGAAGGTTAACTCGTTTGTGGCTGAAGGCAGAACAAGAGAGGCAACACAACTACTTGAAAGACGGGCCGTATGTGACACCTGAAGAAGCAGTTGCTATTTATACAACCACGGTCCATTGGCTGGAGTCAAGGAAGTTCTCACCGATTCCATTTCCCCCACTCTCATACAAGCATGACACCAAACTTCTTATATTGGCACTGGAAAGGCTAAAAGAGTCATACAGTGTGGCAGTAAGATTAAATCAACTGCAGCGAGAGGAACTGGGTTTAATAGAGCAAGCATATGATAACCCACATGAAGCTTTGTCAAGGATAAAACGGCATCTTCTTACTCAGCGTGCTTTTAAAGAAGTTGGTATTGAGTTTATGGATCTGTACAGCTACCTGATCCCGGTATATGAAATTGAGCCTCTTGAGAAAATTACTGATGCATACCTTGACCAATACTTGTGGTATGAAGGGGACAAACGCCACCTCTTCCCAAATTGGGTAAAGCCTGCTGATTCAGAACCACCTCCTCTACTTGTTTACAAGTGGTGCCAAGGTATAAATAATTTGCAGGACATATGGGACACTAGCGATGGGCAGTGTGTTGTGATGCTGCAGACAAAATTTGAGAAGTTCTTTGAAAAAATTGATCTGACTCTGTTGAACAGGCTTCTTCGGTTGGTCTTGGACCATAACATCGCTGATTATGTCACTGCAAAGAACAATGTTGTGCTGTCTTACAAGGATATGAGTCACACAAATTCTTATGGGCTTATTCGAGGTCTTCAGTTTGCATCTTTTATTGTGCAGTACTACGGGCTGGTGCTGGATCTCCTACTTCTTGGTTTAACACGAGCTAGTGAGATTGCAGGGCCGCCTCAGATGCCAAATGAGTTCCTTACATATACTGACACTAAAGTTGAGACAAGGCATCCCATCAGGCTGTATTCTCGATATATCGATAAGGTGCATATAATGTTCCGGTTCACTCATGAAGAGGCAAGGGATTTGATTCAGCGGTACCTGACAGAGCATCCTGATCCTAATAATGAGAACATGGTCGGTTACAACAACAAGAAATGTTGGCCTAGAGATGCAAGAATGAGGCTCATGAAGCATGATGTTAATCTGGGAAGAAGTGTATTTTGGGATATGAAGAATCGCCTGCCAAGGAGCATTACTACATTAGAATGGGAGAATGGCTTTGTCTCTGTATACAGCAAGGATAACCCAAACTTGCTTTTTAGCATGTCTGGGTTTGAGGTCCGTATACTGCCGAAGATACGTATGACTCAGGAGGCATTCAGCAACACGAAGGATGGAGTATGGAACTTGCAGAATGAGCAGACAAAAGAAAGGACAGCTATTGCATTTTTGAGGGTTGATGATGAACACATGAAGGTGTTTGAGAACCGTGTCAGGCAAATCCTTATGTCATCAGGGTCAACGACATTTACCAAGATAGTCAACAAGTGGAACACTGCTCTCATTGGCCTCATGACATATTTCCGTGAAGCAACAGTTCATACACAAGAACTACTGGATCTGCTTGTAAAATGTGAAAACAAGATCCAGACTCGCATAAAGATTGGCCTGAACTCAAAGATGCCTAGCAGGTTTCCACCAGTTATCTTCTATACACCCAAGGAAATTGGAGGTTTGGGTATGTTGTCAATGGGTCACATTTTGATACCACAGAGTGATCTTAGGTATAGCAAACAGACAGATGTTGGTGTGACACATTTTCGAAGTGGTATGAGTCATGAAGAGGACCAGCTTATCCCCAACTTGTATCGCTACATCCAACCATGGGAGAGCGAGTTCATAGATTCTCAGCGTGTTTGGGCTGAGTATGCTTTGAAGAGGCAGGAAGCACAATCGCAGAATAGGCGCTTAACACTTGAAGATCTGGAAGATTCATGGGATAGAGGCATACCCCGTATCAACACTTTATTCCAAAAGGACCGCCACACTTTGGCCTACGACAAAGGGTGGAGGGTGCGGACAGACTTTAAGCAGTATCAAGTGCTGAAACAGAACCCATTCTGGTGGACACATCAGCGACATGATGGAAAGCTGTGGAATCTGAATAACTACAGAACTGATGTCATCCAAGCACTTGGTGGTGTGGAAGGTATCCTGGAGCATACCTTATTTAAAGGAACATATTTCCCTACTTGGGAGGGTTTGTTTTGGGAGAAGGCTTCAGGTTTCGAGGAATCGATGAAGTACAAAAAGCTGACAAATGCACAGCGTTCTGGGCTTAATCAAATCCCCAACAGAAGATTTACCCTCTGGTGGTCGCCAACCATTAATCGTGCAAACGTATATGTTGGTTTCCAGGTTCAGCTAGATCTGACAGGGATATTCATGCATGGCAAAATTCCAACCCTGAAGATCTCTCTGATTCAGATTTTCCGTGCACATCTTTGGCAGAAGGTCCATGAAAGTGTTGTTATGGATCTTTGCCAAGTTCTGGATCAGGAGTTGGATGCGCTGGAGATTGAGACAGTACAGAAGGAGACAATACATCCCAGGAAGAGTTACAAGATGAACAGTTCATGTGCAGATGTCCTCCTTTTTGCTGCACATAGGTGGCAGATGTCCAAACCAAGCTTAGTTTCCGAGTCAAAGGATGTCTTTGATCAGAAAGCGAGTAACAAGTACTGGATTGATGTGCAACTACGATGGGGAGACTACGATTCACATGACATAGAACGTTATACAAGAGCAAAATTTATGGACTACACGACAGATAATATGTCCATCTACCCTTCTCCGACTGGTATGATTTTGAGTATCCATTAACTTTCAATTTCTTGTCTTGTCTGAATCCTCTGTGCTTAATGCTGATTAATATTTATTGCAGGAGTGATGATTGGACTTGATCTAGCTTATAATTTGCACTCTGCTTTTGGCAATTGGTTCCCTGGGTCAAAACCCCTCCTCCAGCAAGCAATGAACAAGATCATGAAGGTAATAACCATGCTAACTGTAACAAATCTAGCTCTATTGCTTTATCTGTGTTGTAGTATTTTTTTTGGCTTACTTAATAAATGACATTCTTGTTTATTTTCTCCTTTGACAGTCAAATCCTGCTCTGTATGTGCTGAGGGAGAGAATAAGAAAGGGTCTTCAGTTGTATTCATCTGAACCCACCGAGCCATATCTGTCTTCGCAGAACTATGGAGAGATATTCAGCAATCAAATCATATGGTTTGTGGATGACACGAATGTCTATCGAGTTACCATTCACAAAACCTTCGAGGGTAACCTGACCACCAAACCTATCAACGGTGCTATCTTTATTTTCAATCCAAGAACTGGGCAACTATTTCTGAAGGTTTGTTCCTTTTCTTTTGCTTTCACCTCTAGTTTTGTTGCAATTATTGCATAACTGTGCAGCATCACAACTTGGAAGACTTAAATGAAAATGGATTATAATCTGCAGGTCATCCACACAAGTGTATGGGCAGGACAAAAGCGTCTAGGGCAGCTGGCCAAGTGGAAAACTGCTGAGGAGGTTGCTGCGTTAGTTCGGTCTCTTCCTGTAGAAGAGCAGCCAAAGCAAATTATTGTGACAAGGAAGGGTATGTTGGATCCATTGGAAGTCCATCTGCTTGATTTCCCTAACATTGTTATCAAGGGCAGTGAGTTGCAGCTGCCATTCCAAGCTTGCTTGAAGATTGAGAAGTTTGGTGATCTTATTCTCAAGGCTACGGAACCGCAGATGGTTCTTTATAACATATACGATGACTGGCTGAAAAGTATCTCGTCCTACACCGCATTCTCTCGTCTTGTGCTTATATTACGAGCATTACATGTCAATAATGAGAAGGCCAAGATGTTGCTGAAGCCTGACAAGACAATTGTTACGGAACCACATCATATCTGGCCATCTTTGACTGACGAGCAGTGGCTGAAGGTCGAATGTGCACTCAGGGATCTCATTCTTTCTGATTATGCAAAGAAAAACAACGTTAATACTTCTGCACTTACGCAATCTGAGATTCGTGATATAATACTTGGTGCTGAAATAGCTCCACCGTCACAGCAGAGGCAACAGATAGCTGAGATTGAGAAACAGGTAACCTTTCTATACCAGCCTTTGTGTCTAGTTTCTATGCATAGTAATTGCGTCAGTTTTCCTCATTTTTGGATTTGCTTGAATTTGCAGTCCCGAGAGACAAATCAGGTAACTGCACAGACAACAAGGACAGTTAATGTGCATGGAGATGAGCTCATCGTCACAACAACCAGTCCGTATGAGCAAGCAGCGTTTGCATCGAAGACAGATTGGCGTGTCAGGGCCATCTCTGCTACGAACCTGTATCTCCGTGTCAACCACATTTATGTTAACTCGGATGATATAAAGGTCAGTACTGCAATTCCTTTTCTTTGATTTACTCATAAAACCACCAAATAACAATTGCCTAATGGTTACTTACTGCTTGTATTATGTGTACAGGAGACTGGCTATACTTACATCATGCCAAAGAACATATTGAAGAAGTTCATATGCATAGCAGATCTACGGACACAGGTTGCAGGTTTCCTGTATGGGCTGAGTCCACAGGATAATCCCCAAGTCAAGGAGATCAGATGCATATCCATTCCGCCACAGCATGGAACTCACCAGATGGTGACTTTGCCATCGAATCTCCCAGAGCATGAGTTCCTTGCTGACTTGGAGCCGTTGGGATGGATGCATACCCAGCCGAATGAAGCTCCTCAGCTATCACCTCAGGTTTGTCTCCTACCATTTGTATCTTCAAACCTAACCTTGTGATTCTTATCCAAAATCTAAACTAAGTAGCTGAATTTCAGTGCACAATTCTATAATGTCTGATCAAGCAGATTTATGTCTTTCCATGAGCGGTTAATTGTCTCCCTCGTGACATTTGAATTCTGAATATTAAAATGCATGTTATACATAATTTAATCTTTCCAACTCACAATGCACTGTACATAAAATTTATTGCTGTTGGTTCTTTTGATTCTTGCACATTTTATAGTAGCGACTTTTTCTTGCCTGTGACAGTTTTAGTGCTGAATTGTTGGTTCTGTTGTTTTTGGCACATTCTTAGTAGTCCTTTTTTGCCTGTGAGCCAGTGTCTCGCTACTGAGCTGTATTTTGTTGTTTCTTGCACATTTCAATTGCCTAGTGCCTTTTTTGGGTATGATATGTGAGTCTCATATGCTGAACTGCTTTGCAGGATTTGACATCACATGCTAAAATTTTGGAGAACAACAAGCAGTGGGATGGTGAGAAGTGCATCATTTTGACCTGCAGCTTCACCCCAGGATCGTGCTCGTTGACTGCGTACAAATTGACACCAAGTGGTTATGAGTGGGCCCGTGGCAACAAGGACAACGGGAGCAACCCACAAGGGTACCTCCCAACTCACTACGAGAAGGTCCAGATGCTTCTCAGCGACCGCTTCCTTGGATTCTACATGGTATGTGTACTCATCTTAATAGGATTAATATTTGCAAATTGTTCTTTAGAGCCAACTCAATTTCGGAATACTCAATTCACTTTTGCGTCTCCCACCAGGTTCCGGACAACGCTCCGTGGAACTACAACTTCATGGGAGTCAAGCACGACCCGCTGATGAAGTACAGCATGAAGCTGGGCACACCCCGCGACTTCTACCATGAGGACCACAGGCCGACGCACTTCCTGGAGTTCAGCAACATTGAGGAGGGCGAGGTCGCTGAGGGGGACAGGGAGGACACCTTCTCGTAGTCGTAGCCACCGTAGCACGCCCCTTCGCCCCTATGCTAGCATATCGAAACCTGCAATGAGATCCGCTCAGTTTTGGATGGAGATCTCTGTGATCTGTAAACTTTGACGTGACATGTTGTATGTTGTTCTCCGTCTCTCAAGACTAGTAATACTTTGTGTTGTAAGCCTCCTTCAAACACGGTGCTGTAAAAGTGCATCATGATAACAGTTCAAACATTTTGCTTGGTGGCATGTAGATCTCATCACGTAATTTTGTTCCCAGTTTTTTGCTTGGACTTGACCAATTTATGCTCTTGTGCACATAGGGGTTGCACTGACCTGAAAGCAAAGCTTTACTAGTTCTGAGGCTGGATTTGCGTTCCGAAACCCCTTGCCAGGCTTTTGGCCGAGAGAAAAATGTTGGCTTTGTGGTGTCCTCCACGTGGTTGTGAAAATCGTAGGCTTTTCAACAAACTACAGACCTCTCTAAATTGCCTATATATAAAGCGAAAACAATTCAAGTTGGACAAGTGAATAAATCATAGCTCTGTCAAATTCATGGGGTCTGGATCTTGAAAGAGCAATGCTACATGAAGTTTTTTTTTGAATGGAACTCATTGCATTCCTCTGGAAGTCTGGATCTTGAAAGAGCAATGCTACATCTACGTAAAGGCTCTTGTTTGGAGGAAATTAGCGAAGGGGCCCCACCCAGTTGAAATCAGAGGGGGCCGAGAGATTAGTTATAGAGATTACGTAAGACTTCGTAATGCTTTACGTAGATGTAGCATTTTTGATATTGAAAATGGCACCATGACCTTAGAGCATCTCCAGCCGTTTGCCCCTTCAGGAGGTATTTTTTTCGCTCCTGGGGGGCTGCCGGCGAGAACTTAGGCCTTGGGGGCCAAACCACTTTCACTCGTTGCCTCCCCACGAGCAGCGTTGGACTCCCACAAACAGAGCGGCATTTCGTCGAGCACCTTGGCCGCGGTGGCGTCGACGACCTCCAGCCAGCGGAGGAGCGCGAGCGTCGACGGAGGCCTGGCGGAAGACCGCACGGACATGAGCACGTCGAGCTCCTGGCGGAAGACGCGGTGGAGGCGCTCGCTGCTCCGCTGAACCTTGACGGCGCCGTGGCAGGAGGAGGTGAGCGACGCCAGGTACACGGTGCTGAACCCGCCCGCGCTTGGCCTCGCCGGAGCTTGCACTTCCTGGAGCCGGTGACGGCGGGCGCCTTCCTGTCCGGGGCGGACACCGGCGTGGCCGGCTTCTTGTCGTCCTGCCGTGTAGATGTCCGAGTCTGGTACTCCGGGGCGTTGTACATGCTCTCCTCCGTCTGGTACTCCGGGATCATGTGGTAGTAGAGGATGTTCTCCGGCAACCCGGGCTCGCTGAGCCGGTCCGTGGTCAGCCGCACCGTGCCGCCCCGTCCGAGGCTGCGTTTGCTGCTGCTCGCGCCCGCGTCCACGCCTGGCCGCGCCGCGCGCCCGCCGGCCTTCTCCAGCAGCTGTGCGTGGCCGCGGAACACCGCCTGCTCGTCGCACCGCGGCCCGCACTTGAAGACGAGCGCGAAGTAGTAGCAGCAGCCGCTCGAGTGCAGCCTCGCCAAGCCCGCGAGCTCCCCGTTTGGCGGGCGCGGCGGCCACAGAGGGCTGGCGGGGCGGTGCGGGAGGCCGGGCAACGCTGTGCGGAGGCACCGAGGCAGGTCGGGCAGCCAGGACGCGGGCGGAGCTGGCACGGGGAGAGAAAAGACGGGGGCTCTACGAGGAGAAAGCGATGGGGGGAGAGAATATGGGGGGAGAGTGGTTGCAGGTGGGCCACAAGAGGCAAAAAAGATGGCGCCGACGTCCTCAGCTGCCATCCGGAGGTCTGGTTTTGGGGTGCGAGCGCCGGGGCTAACTTTTATCAAATCTGGCGAAAAACGAGCCTTTGAGAACATGAGTGGAACATTTTTTTACCGCCGGGCCTTAAAAAAATGCTCTTGGGAGCCTTCCTGGAAGGACAGGTGAAGATGCTCTTATCCACCTGTGTTTTGGCGGTCCCTTGTCATGCATCACTTTGAGAAGCGCAAACAAAGGCATTTTTTTAACCACGGGCATTTGGGCTAGGTCCTAATTTGAGCATGTTTGTTGCTCGTGGTATCTGAAAATTTCACGGCCTTCCCCTGTTCTGCTCTGTCTCTTACTTTCTTTCATTCCAGAGCGGCTACTAGCAAACGAAATGCTCCCCGTGCCTCGGCTCTTCCGTTCTCGCTCCTCGCCGCGGCCCACCCCTGCTCCAGCCCGGCGTGCCTGCTCGTCTCCACCACCCAGCCTATACCTCTCCTCAAAGCACCGTTGAGGTCATCCCGACGCGGCGGCGTAGGAAGACCGCCGGCCGCGACCGCGACCGCGCCCACCCCCGCCACGCGCGGCAGCTGCTCGACGGAATGCCGGCCTCGCCGCGAGACGCCATCTTCCGCGCCACCAACGCGCGCGTCTAGCCGCGGCAGCGCCGGCCCTGCCCCAGTGCGGGCGCGCGCTTCTTTGGCGGCGGCTCGGTGGCGTTCCCGAGGTGCGCCGACGGCCCTGCCCTGCCCTCTCCACCCCCATCGCGCCTCTTATTATTTTCCTTTCTCTGGCAATTTGTAATTTCTCCTATGGAAATTCATGCCTTGGACACATACTCGGAGTATTTTTTAACAAATGATTGGGTCAGCCGGTGAACGATAAAAGGGGGGAAAATGGAAAAGATAAAGTGCCGCTATTTACGCAGGGAAAGAAAACCAGAAGGCTATTTACCTAGAAAAAAAACCCCAGAAAGGCAGCTTCGGTTTCGCAGATCGACCAGATCGCCGCCTCCTGCTTTCCCTCAATCCCTCGCCCTAATTGCTGAACGAGATTTCTACGGCAGAAAAACAGTCTCACCGCCTAAACCGCTGTGGCCGCCGCCCATCACAGTATCACCGGGCGGCGCCCATCAGAGTACACCCCGCGGCGCCGCCGAAGCAGAAGACGACTTGGGGGTGGAGTGCGTGCCGGTGTGCCTGACCCAGCTCGAGGACGGGGAGCCAGGAGGCGAGGTTCCTTTTCAATTCTTGCCCCTTCCGTCTAGCTATTTTCGATCAGGTCATGTAGGCTGTGTGTGTTTGGTTTGTGCCAAGTCAGGTCTGGCTCTCTGTAATGTGTAATGGCCGTGCTCTTGAGTTGGCTGTAAGAGGGGTTGTTACTTATCTGATCAGGCAAAGTTCTTGCTCAACTTTTGCATCTTTCATCTAGCTTTTCTTGACCAGATCATCAATGCCTTTGCGTGTAAACGTTGTAGTGCATCCGGAGCACCATTTACTGATTTGATATGCTCGTTAAGTTCAGCATGAAGCTCACAAGTTCATGGTTAGATTGCCAGCATTTAGGTCAATATGTTATGTTGCCTTTGAATGAGAATGATTAATTTTTTCATGATTTATAGGAATGGATGATGGGATCGGTGGTGTTCAAGAATCAAGTGACATGTCTATTTCGAGCGATGACGACGGCATTACGCAACGAAGGGAAAGCAATGTGGAGCTTGCACATGGCCCTGCTGAAGCTCAACCAGATGGATCACTTGGAGAACCTGAAGTGGGGATGTCCTTTGGTACCGAGAATGAGGTGAGAGAGTACTACAACACATATGCTAAAGCAAAAGGCTTTGGTGTGACGAGAAGGAGCTCAAACCGTGATGATAATGGACAACTGAAGTACCTTACGTATTCCTGCTCTCGCTATGGTAAGGCTCAGTCCAACTCAGGAAATATGTTGAAGCCAAGTCGAACAGCCGGGACAGGATGTAAAGCTAAAATCAATATCACCCGTGCTCCCGATGGGAGGTTTCATCTTTCGACGGTCATTTTGGATCATAATCATACATTAAGTCCACTTAAACCTCGGCGGTTCAGATGCAACAAAAAGTCAGACTTCCGTGTCAAGCGAAGGCTTGAGCCGAATGACCCGGCTGAAATACGAGTAAACAAGAGTTCAACCATACCTCGTGTCACACACTTTGACATCGAGAAGCAATTTCAATCAGCCTATACGAATTCGAAGTTCAAAGAATTTCAAGAAGAGCTAACACAAACTATGTACTGTGATCGGAAGTTGATGCAAAAGGAGGGGGCGATAGAAACGTATGAAATCACCGAGGATGTGCTGATTGACGAAGATAAAGGATGGAGAAAAGATATTGTGCACCATGTATACTTCAGTGAGGAAGAGTTTGAAGTTAAGTGTTCATGTCGCCGCTTTGAGTTCACTGGTATTCTCTGTAGGCATGTGTTATGTGTGCTCACTCACAAGAAAATCAAGGAGGTTCCGCCACAATACGTCCTTGATCGGTGGAAAAAAAATGTGAATAGAAAGCACAACTTTATCAGATGCACATATGGCGGCATGGAAGACACTCCTGCTGCAGAACGTTTTGATAGATTGTGCAATTCTTTCTACCCAGTTGCAGAGATAGGCGCCATGTCAGATGATTCATGCAATGCTTTGATGGAAGAGCTTCACACCCTGAAAATTCGATTCTCTAGCAACTCAAGTTCTGAAAATGTTAAGGAACATGTTGCTACACGGGAAGATGCACCTTCGAATGGAAAGACAACAAGTAAAACTATACCAAGTCCAATAGCTGTCAGGTGTGCTGGATGTCCTCTACCGAGAAAAGAATCTATGCTTGATAAGCTTATTTGTCAAGCAAACGAAAAGAAGAAGGAAGCTGAACAAAAGGTATTGTTGCTTATATTACGTTTGCTCGTAAGCCACTTTTTATAAAAACTCGCTAATTTTGCATTTATTTCAGGCTTCCTCCACAAATTTAAACAAGAAAAGGCCCCGAAAAAATAGAAAATCATCAGTGGATGATATTCTAGAACAACCTGTTATGGAACATTCGGTATCTAATCTTGTTCTTAGTTGTTCAACAATATTATTTTCATGTATTTTTTAAGCTAACAGTTTTGCAATCTGAAACAGAGTCAGCAACCTGTTTGTTTGGATGGCCCAGCTAGTAGCATCACATCTCAGGTATATTTTTTTCTCATCTTTTTATTTGTAGCAAACACCTGAGCATCCATGTCATTTTTATGACTTTATTTGGAGCAGAGAACATTTGACTTGGCTATTACCACTAGCAACATAAATCCATCTGTGACAGCTGCAATACCATCTGGAGGTTCATCGACAATGGTTATGCCTCAAATTCTTGGAGAATACACACTTATGCCATTTCAAGTTCAACAAGGATCGACTATAGTGTCCAGCTCTGCAGAATTACACTTTGATGGAATTGGAGGGCTCAATAATAAGGTGGATCGGAGTTAGACAGGATTTATGTAAGTTCAAGACTGGATGCAGTATCTTTTAGTGTAGTAGCTGATAGGCACCAGGGCACTAGAAAGTAACACATCTATGTTTTCTCATCTGGTCTCTCCCTGAAGTACTAGAACTGATTACAAAACTATTGTACATTTGCAAATTTCCAAGGATATGCATGTGTGCACATTGCCGCTAGCTAACCCCCATGGTTTAGAGCTTCCAGTTCAAACAGTTTTGTCTCAGACATCTGCAATTTGCCATAGATATGCCATATGTGCATATAAACCTGGGAATAGTTTGTAATCCAAACTAAACCCAGGCCAACCCATGCATGTACAAGTCCAGCGCTCAAGCCGAACAAAACCAGATTGCAAATGGTACAATCCAAACCAATCCAAACTGTATTTATTTTCAAGCCAAATCCATCCAGACCATTTTCTAGATATGGTTTGAACCCAAAGTTTCAAACTATGGTTTAGTCAGCAGCAACTGGAACGTTGGACTTGGAACCCAAACTTGACCTGTACGTGCAAAACTACGAAACGCATGAAGCATGTACGAACAGCGGCTAGCTTGGTGTGTGCTTGGTCTGAAGAGCTTCAGTGTACGTACTCCGTGCGTGCACCGGAAGAGCAGATGGTGGCGCCGTCCGCGGAGACGGTGGCCCGTCGCCGGCTGCAAGACCTTGCCGGATATGTGCAAGACCCTTTGGCAGATCACTGTGCCGATGATCTTGACCGGGGTCTTCCAGTTCCTCATCGGCTTCGTCACTGTCGCCTTCGTCGGCCACATCGGCAAGGTCGAGTCTCCATTGTCAACAACATCGTCCAAGGCCTCGGCTTTGGGCTCCTCATGTTCTGCATGAAGGAGTTGGCTAGGTGAACGCACACTCATGTCGCTCATCTGCGGCTGCGGCTGCGGCTGCTCCCAAACCTAGTGCCAGTCTTGTGTGACATGAGGTCAAACTGGTCGTTAGACTGGTTTTTATCCATGGACTAAAATGGTATGAGACCAATTTGTCTCTGTCCAGACCAAACTAACCCAATCTATTAATTACAGAAGCCCACACCAAACCAAATTACAATAGAGGCTCAACCCATTTCAACCAAACCAAAGCAGTCCAACAGGAAAACCAAATTGAAACTATGGTTTCAGACCAAAACTATTCCCAGGTTTATGTGCATATGACTTGGAGCTTTCTATTCCAGCTGTTTGTTTCAAGTTCTAGTTGTGCATCCTACAAGCAGGTTGGACATGCCCTTTATTTTCATGTGCTTCAGGATTATGTAGTGTAATGTAAGATGGCTCTTTCATGTCAGTCTTGTCTAAAGCATCAGCATCACTGTGCTACTGCTATCCCCAGCTTGATAATCTTTATTTGTCATTCTCAGCAATCAATTACAGAATAGTACTCCCTCTGTAAACTAATATAAGATGTTTTAGACCACTAAAGTAGCGATCTAAAACCTCTAATGTTTCTAGCAGACAGATTTCTTTTTCATGATCCTAGATGGAGAAAGTATGATAACAACATACAAGTCGCACATGCTTTGCAATCTTTCAAACTCTTCCAGAACTCTATTAGACAACCTTGATTTTACTGATAAGGCCGGAGTTTTTTTTTTTTTTTGAGATCCAACCGCTGGCTTTCAATATATTGGCAGGTAGAAGTGGGAGCATAGAAACAGCCTTAGATTAGTAGCGGATTCAGTCAGCCGGGGTCGCCAATTGCTCCTGTCACTCTCCAGGACTCCATGTCTGGGAGCTTTCTATTCCAACTGTTTGTTTCAAGTTCTAGTTGTGCATCGTACAAGCAGGTTGGAAATGCCATTCTTTTTCATGTGCTTCAGGATATATGTAGTGTAAGATGGCTCTTCCATGTCAATCTTGTCTAAAGCATCAGCATCACCGTGCTACTAACCCCAGCTTGATAATCTTTATTTGTCATTCTCAGCAATCAATCAGAGAAAAGTATCACCTCCGTACCAAAATGTAAGAGTTTTTTTGGTTTTGCGTAGGGCATAAAAAACGTCTTACATTTTGTTACAGATTGAGTACTACATAAGGATGTTTCTAGCAGACATATTTCCTTTTCATGATCCTAGTTGGAAAAAGTATGATCACTAAAGTAGTGATCTAAACACTCTTATATTTCTTTACGGAGGGAGTACATGCTTTACAATCTTTCAAACTTTCCAGGACTAGACAACCTTGGTTTTATTGATTAGATTGGAGTTTACAACCGCACAAATTCATTTAACGCAAAGTACAAGTTACAATCAACAGCAACTACATGAGCAATTCTGTTGGGAAGTTGCGCATTCCAGTTATCTTCTGTTCCAGAGACAAGTGCATGATCTGCAACCTCATGTGCTAATTCGCTTTGGTCTCTTTTGATTTGGTGAAACTGCACCTGGTGCTTCTTGCCGGACTGCACAGAGGATATGACCTAGGCTGGAGTGACTGTATGCCTCTCCCTGCAAAGGAGAAACAATAAAAGCAGAGTCATTTTCCAATTTATTTTCAGTGGCACACCGACAGGTTTGTCCAGGCCGTCCCGAGCCGAATGCCATAGAGACATGCATGGACTTTCAACTCCCTCGGCACAAAGGCATCTCACATGTTTTTTCTTTTCTTTTTTCATTTAACATTCTCAGTGGAAGGATGAACAGAATTCAGAACAAACTGGGCTGAATTTACACACAGGTAACATGTGCTGTCAAGTGTCAAGTTCCACGGACTGTCAAGACTCAAGAGGAGGCAGGGCTATGTTGGAAGACCTAAATATTTTGACGAAAGGCCCTCCAACATAATGTTCAGAGTTCAGACTGCTCTTCATTTCTTCCTTGCCAAGTCCTCATATTTTCACTAAATGGAATAGATGATTTCTCCTGACCAAGCTTCATATATATTCGATATGTGATTGAATTCTTGAGCAATGTTTGAATTGGCCTCCATTGAGGAATCGTCTGCAAAAAGCAGGTGACTAACACTAGGAGCTCCTCCGCATATCTTAATTCCTCTAAGTGACCCTCTCATGTGTAGCATGGCTGAGAACCCCACCACATCAATAAAAAAAAATACTTCCTCTGTCCCGTAATATAATATGCCACGTTATTACATCCAATATGTGGGAAAAATGGGTCCCCTGGTGAAGCCTTCTCTGGGGTGTGATTGTTTCAGTAACATCCCCATTGACTTTGATATGGTATTTGACAGTGAAAATGCACTTTTTTTAACAAGTTGATCCACCCTTCGTCGAAATAACTACAATAACTGACATCTCATTTTGGAGCAAGTGGTGTTCAGTTATTCGAAACAAGTTCTGGTAGAGAGCCTGGAAGCTTGCTTGGATAGTTGGATATACCCACTAGCTTGAAGACCCAATTAAGGCCCTGTTCGGAATCGCGCCGCTCCGCAACTCCGCTCCGGGAGCGGGTGGAGCTGCAGTTGAAAATCACGGAGCTGCAGTTTCCTCGCTCCGTGGATTCCGGGAGTGGGTGGGTTGCCGAAACGTTGCAGTGTTACTATCTAGAGGAGGGAAGATGGAAAAATATTTATCCCCCCAACCCCAATGTTGCTGATCGAGTATGCACGAGCACGTGTTGGGCGAAAAATCGTCGGCATAATTCAGCCTCATGGATGATGTACACATGTTGATACTCTTTCTCTACATATAGTCCACCCCATTACACTAGTTAATCACCCACCATCGATAGAGAATTCCACGGGAGGAGAGGGAGGAGCTGCAATGGCGGGAGGAGAGGAGGTGAAGCTGCTGGGGAACTGGGCGAGCCCGTACGTGGCCAGGGCGAGGCTGGCGCTGCACCTCAAGGGCGTGCCCTACGAGTACATCGAGGAGGACTTCGCCGACAAGAGCGACCTGCTCCTCCGCTCCAACCCCGTCCACAAGGCGGTGCCGGTGCTCATCCACGGCGGCAAGCCCGTCTGCGAGTCCCGGGTCATCGTGCAGTACGTCGACGAGGCCTTCTGTGACACCCGCCCGCCCCTACTCCCCGCCGACCCCCGCGAGCGCGCCGCCGCCCGCTTCTGGGCCGCCTTCGTGGACGACGAGCTGCTGGCGCCGTGGGGGATGGTCATGCGGTCGGGCACGGACGAGGAGAGGGCGGAGTGGACTGCTGAAATCTGAGATGGGCTCTAGGCCCATATTGCAATTTCTGAAAAATCTCTAAGGGTCCATGTGGGTTATATGGCACTAGGTGTGGTGGGAAGTTTAGTCCCACCCCGAAAGTGGAAGGAGAGTTGGAGTGGTTTATAAGGATTTCTCTTCTACATGCTATTGGAGCTTGAGAAGAGAAGAGGCCCTCACGCACTTCTCCTCCGCCGCCCGCCTCGCCTCGACGCGACGCGGGTTGCGGGATTGAGCCGAGCCGAGCTCACACCCACGCGCTTATTTTTGCCAGTCACTAACGAAGAGTTTTCTGACAGCTGGGCCACGATCTGAGACGTCGGATCGTGGGCTGTCACGGACTCGGACGTGGGTCCAGCCCACGTCTCTCCACGCGGCTGCGCCTATAAGTATGCGGTGTCTCCTAATCCTAGCCGCCATGAACAGATCACATCTGCTCACGCGCACGCCCACCGTCGTTCCTTTGCTGCTGCTGCCGCCGGTGATTCCATCCCGTCTGCCACGTACACGGTCGACGGGAGAGCAGGTCTCCGAAACCACGCCCTTCTGGTTCCTGTACGGGGTGAGGGCGAATAGGTTTTTGGGCAGCGATTACGCGACTGCTCGCTTCCGATCGTCTACTTCCTCTACGTCCGCGTCGCCTTCATCATCACCATGTCCACCGCCGCCGACCGTGCCGCCGCCGAGAAAGCTGAAGCCGACAAGAAGGTCGCCGAGGACGCCGCTGCTGCCACCAAAGCCGCGGCCTCTGCGTGGCCTACTGGAGGGTATAACTCGTTTATCCCGCTCCTGATTATTTTCATATTAGCAGTACTAGCAGTATGTGTAGATTTGTCTACTGTTTGCTTAGTACGTGCATGTTTAGATCAGAGTCAGTACATCATCAACTTAGTCAATGCCATGCTAGTGATTTACTCATGAATTAATTTAATCGAAAAATTGCCTATTTACTCAACATGGACGCGGCGGACCGTCGCGGCGGTGGATACGCTGGAGGGGGCCCTGGGGGAGCGCTCCGAGGGGTTCTTCGGCGGTGACCGCGTCGGGTACGTCGACGTCCTGCTCGGCGGCATGGTCCCGTGGGTGCGCGTCACCGAGAGGCTCTCCGGCCACAACTTCTTTGATGCCAGCAAGGCGCCGCTGCTGGCGGCGTGGATGGAGTGCTTCGGCGAGCTGGACGCCGCCAGGGCCGTCTTCCAGGACGTCGACAGGCTAGTTGAGTACGCCGGGACGATCCAGGCACGGCTTGCCGCCGAGGCTGGAACTGCCAGCAACTGATAAACCTGGTCTGCTATGGTGGTCGTTGTGGTTGATGCAAGTATCCACAGTGTATCAAATTACGCGCTCAGGGTCTTTCCCTCTATTCAAAATAAATAAAATCAAATCAAAATTACATAGAACCCTTGATGAATGGCATTTTTATATAGTCGGGCTATACTATTAACCATGCTCTTATTAGATAAACTAAAGAGCAACAGAAAATAAGGTTGAAGAAAAGTCATATTTGAGAGGAAAGACATAAAAAGAACTGACCACCAAAGTAAAAGCCAATCGCCAGAATAAAGCCTCTGTGTTTCTCTACTTATGTGCCCATCTATGCTAAGCTAGTAGTCATCCTCTAGTTGGTCAGTTCTTGAGAGAAAGAGTCCACCAACAAAGTAAAAGCCCATCGCTAGAATAAAGCCTGTGCGTTTCTCTGCTTCTGTGTCCGTCTATGCTAAGCTAGTTGTCGTCCTCTGGTTGGCCAGTTTCTGAGAGGAAAGACGTAAAAGAGTCGACCACCAAAGTAAAAGCCCATCGTCAGAATAAAGCTCGTGCGTTTCTCTGCTTCTGTACCCATCTATGCTAAGCTAGTTGTCGCCCTCTGGTTGGTCAGTTCCTAAGAGAAAAGATACCTTTAGTCATGTTGTAAATTTTGCAACTATAAGACTTGTGTTAGCTATTGCCATATCCAGAGGTGGAGTTTGAGACAGCTAGATGTACATAATGTGTTTTTGCATGGTGTTCTTGAAGAGGAGGTCTCCATGAAACAACCACCGGGGTATGAAGACAAGAAAATACCGCATTATGTGTGCAAGTTTGAAACAAGCACCTAGAGCATGGCACTCTAGATTAAGCTCCTAGTTAAGAGGTCTTGGCTTGATTGCATCCAAAGTTGACACATCTTTGTTTATTTACAACAAGGCAAAAATAGTTATCTTTGTGCTTATAGTTGCAAGATCTTCACAAAGTGATACTAATGCTCTTCTACATGATTTGAGCTCAGAATTTGCTTTGAAGGATCTAAGTGACTTGCACTTCTTCGTAGGCATTGAAGTCAAGAAAACACAAGATGGGATAGTGTTGAATCAGAAAAAATGTGCCACTAAGATTCTATCTTGTATGGGAATAAAGAACTGCAAACCTGCAACTACACCTTTGTCTTCCTCGGAAACACTCTCAGCTTATGAAGGAGAGCCATTTCAGGAGGAAGAAAGCACAAGGTATAGAAGTGTTGTGGAAGCACTCCAGTATTTGACTCTCACACGCCTAGATATCTCATTTGCTGTTAACAAAGTTTATCATATTTGCATGCACCCAACATTATACATTGGAAAGTTGTCAAGAGGATTGTGAAATATGTAAAACATACTGTGGGATTGAGCAGGGGCGGAGCCAGGCCCTGGGCACCTAGGGCCCAGGCCCGGGGCGTGGTATTTTTTCCTAGCTATTACCTAGATAGATTTTCGTATAGGCCCGGGGTACAACCCATCTGTAACGCAGAACAAACGAAGGCCCATGCCTATTGGTTCACACCGACGATCGATCCACGCTGCTCTCCGCCACTGCACACACACACAGGCACGATGCACAATCTAGCTCGCAACCTCCAGCGCTCATGCGGTCGCGCCGCGCCGTCGCCTCCCTACTCAGCTATTCTTGTTCCGCCGCCATCCTCTACCAGCCGTAATCCCGGCCTCCCCACTTTTGAGAACCCCTGGTTGATTGGTTCCCCACCCAGTCCCATCGATCTGTGTGAGTGCGCAGCCCCAGCCCACAACTGCTGGTTGTAGTCTCTGTCCATAGTTCGCCGGCCGCCCTCCCTGGGCCTCCTCAATCCTCAGCACGACAGCACCCCTCGACTGACTCTGAAGCTCTTACCATGACGCAGGTATTTGAAGGAGAGCTCCTTTCCTTTGTGTTCGATTTTGGGTCATGTGTCGTCTGATATGCCTTCTGATGTGAGAATTCTAGCGTGCTTTTGCGTGTGTGATTCAGGGAATGGGAGGTGAAATGGGCAACAACATGAAGCAGCCTTTCTCCCCCTTACTAGCTTGTAAATCAGGTATGTATCCTTTTTAAGGAATTGGATGTTTATTTTGGGGGAATGCTTGCGGAGCCTATGATTTTGCAGTGGAAATTTCTTGTTACTATCTATATTCAGCAATGTGGTGTTGTACTGAATATGTTGTTTGTGTGGTAATGAAACATATGGTGTGTAGGAACAAAAGTAAAGCTATTTTAATTACATTAGTGGGCACAATTCACCCTTGGTTGTAACAGTTCGGTGTCTTGGGTGTATCAGTGTATGCATGTGTATGTTAGTATGTCAGTATGGATGATTTCTAGCACGGTTGGTTTGATGCCAAAAATTGGCATGCCAATATTTGGCAAATGAGTGCGTAGGAAAGTTCTCCCCTCGCGCTGGAACAAAAAAAATTAAGCCCTGATAACCCACAAGTATAGAGAATCGCAACAGTTTTTGAGGGTAGTATTCAACCCAAATTTATTGATTCGACACAAGGGGAGCCAAATAATATTCTCAAGTATTAGCAGCTGAGTTGTCAATTCAACCGCACCTGAAAACTTAATATCTGCAGCAAAGTATTTAGTAGCAAAGTAATATGATAGTAGTGGTAACGATAGCAAAGGGTAACGGTAGTGAAAGTAATGTTTTTGGTATTTGGTGGTGATGATAGCAATAGCAACGGAAAAATAAATAAGCAAAGAACAATATATGGAAAGCTCATAGACAATGGATCGGTGATAGAGAATTATGCCGGATGCGGTTCATCATGTAATAGTCATAACCTAGGGTGACATAGAACTAGCTCCAGTTCATCAATGTAATGTAGGCATGCATTCCGAATATAGTCATACGTGCTTATGGAAAAGAACTTGCATGACATCTTTTGTCCTACCCTCCCGTGGCAGCGGGGTCCTAGCGGAAACTAAGGGATATTAAGGCCTCCTTTTAATAGAGTACCAGACCAAAGCATTAACACATAGTGAATACATGAACTCCTCAAACTACGGTCATCACCGGTAAGTATTCCGATTATTGTCACTTCGGGGTTAACGGATCATAACACATAATAGGTGACTATAGACTTGCAAGATAGGATCAAGAACTCTCATATATTGATGAAAACATAATAGGTTTAGATCTGAAATCATGGCACTCGGACCCTAGTGACAAGCATTAAGCATAGCAAAGTCATAGCAACATCAATCTCAGAACATAGTGGATACTAGGGATCAAACCCTAACAAAACTAACTCGATTACATGATAAATCTCATCTAACCCATCACCGTCCAGCATGCCTATGATGGAATTACTCATGCACGGCGATGAGCATCATGAAATTGGTGATGGAGGAAGGTTGATAATGACGATGGTGACGGATTCCCCTCTCCAGAGCCCCGAACGGACTCCAGATCAGCCCTCCCGAGAGGTTTTAGGGCTTGGCGGCGGCTCCGTATCGTAAAATGCGATGAATCCTTTCTCTCTTATTTTTTTCTCCACGAAAGCAAATATATAGAGTTGGAGTTGAGGTCGGAGGAGCTCCAGGGGGCCCACAAGGTAGGGGGCGCGCCCTAGGGGGGCAGGCGCGCCCCCACCCTCGTGGCTAGGGTGTGGCCCCCCTGGTCTTCATCTTTTGCAAGGATTTTTTATTATTTCCAAATAGACGTTCCGTGAAGTTTCAGGTCATTTCGAGAACTTTTGTTTCTGCACATAAATAACACCATGGCAATTCTACTGAAAACAACATCAGTCCGGGTTAGTTCCATTCAAATCATGCAAGTTAGAGTCCAAAACAAGGGCAAAAGTGTTTGGAAAAGTAGATACGACGGAGATGTATCAACTCCCCCAAGCTTAAACCTTTGCTTGTCCTCAAGCAATTCAGTTGATAAACTGAAAGTGATAAAGAAAAACTTTTACAAACTCATATGGAATAATTTTGGGGTTTATGGAGTTGGATGCACATGCAGTATTCCCGCTTAGTACAAATGAAGGCTAGAAAAAGACTGGGAATCGACCAGCTAGAGAGCGACAACAGTCATGAACATGCATCAAAATTAATCAACACCGAATGCAAGCATGAGTAGGATATAACCCACCATGAACATAAATATCGTGAAGGCTATGTTGATTTTGTTTTAACTACATGCATGAACATGTGTCAAGTCAAGTCACTTAAATCATTTAGAGGAGGATACCACCCTATCATACCACATCACAACCATTTTAATAGCATGTTGGCACGCAAGGTAAACCATTATAAGCTCATAGCTAATCAAGCATAGCACAAGAAACTATGATCTCTAGTTGTCATTGCAAACATGTTTATTCATAATAGGGTGAATTAGGAACGATGAACTAATCATATTTACAAAAACAAGAGAGGTCGAGTTCATACCAGCTTTTCTCATCTCAATCAGTTCATCATATATCGTCATAATTGCCTTTCACTTGCACGACCGAATGATGTTAGTAATAATAACAGTGCACGTGCATTGGACTAAGTTGGAATCTGCAATCATTCAATAAACATGAGAAGACAAGACAATATGGGCTCTTTTGTCAGATCAACAATAATGCATATAAGAGCCGCTTCAATAATTTAATTATGGTCTTCTCCTATCGACCCCCAAAGAAAAGAAAAGAAATAAAACTATTTACACGGGAAAACTCCCAACAAGCAAAAGAAGAACATGAAATCTTTTTGGGTTTTCTTTTTAATTACTACTACAAGCATGGAAAGCAAACTAATTAAAATGTATAACTAATTTCTTTTGGTTTTTCTTAAGGTTTATTAAACACGCAAAAGCATAAAAAGGAAAATAAACTAGCCTGGATGATACAATGAAAAAGTATGAGCATTGACATCTAGCAATGAGTGTGTGAACATGAATATAATGTCGGTGGGAAATACGTACTCCCCCAAGCTTAGGCTTTTGGCCTAAGTTGGTCTATGGTCACGGCTGGCCTGGCGGATATCCATAGTAATAGTTAGGGTCGTACTGCGATGAAGAAGACGCTGATTGCCACTGGTTGGCAATCATCTTCGGATCCCAATGGTAATTAGACTGTCGTGGAGGATCAACTTATGGTTCCGACTCTGTCTCTGTGGCTTATGTAGGGTTCCGGTAGGCGTGAATAGCCTCTAACGGAACAAGGTATTGGCCTGAAGATAAATCAAATAAGGAAGGAGCAGGCAGGGTAATAGTCTCAGGATGATGTTTATGAAAGAACAATTTGTATTTAAGCTCCCCTTCCCTATTCTTAACAATAAAATCGTGTGCCACCATACTCTTATAATCTAAATAAACACGAGGCAACAATTTTTCTTTCTTCTCATAATGCCTAATAGGTATGTTAAAATGTGCAGCTAGGCGTGCAGCATAGATGCCTCCAAAGATGGGGCCCTTTGTATGCTTCAGGCTTAACCGTTTAGCAATAATACCACCCATACTAACAGAGTTATCACTGAATAAACCGTGGAACAAAATAATAATATCAGGAACACTAAGGTTTCCACAGTTTCCACGACCAATTAAGCAACGACTGGCAAATATTGCAAAGTAGCGTAAAACAGGAAAATGTATGCTAGTGATTCGTGCATCGGAAACCTTTCTCGTTTCCCCTACAGTGATGATATCAATAAACCCATCCACATCACCGCGATGTGGTTCCTCTGTCGTGCCCTCGAAAGGGACCAAACAAACCAGACAAAAATCATAAAGTGACATCTCCTTATGCTCATCATATAAATAAAACTCCACTATAGGTGGTGAGCTCCTAGAATGGAAATGAAAGTTTTGCACAAAGATATTGGTGAGTAAGAGATACTGGTCGCGTTGGTCGTGGAGGAAGGCGGTGAGGCCTGCATTCTCAGCCAATTCATAAAAATCATCATAAATCTCGACTACTCTCAGGAAATCATCGGAAGGCCATTCACACGGCCGAACCTCCGCGGTGTGAGGTAGATTATATTTGGGTCTCTCTGCTTTTCATTTTGCTTTTCCTTCGAGCTTCGGCTCGATGAGCCCCTCAAAAATCTCTTCATTATTTTCTGAAAAATTCTGAAATTTTTAGTAACTTCAAACAGAAGTGAACCAAACTTAACAAAATTGATAGCAACAACTCCTACAAGTGGCTAGAGCCTATATCATGCATTAAAACTACTTTTGACCATATATATTTGACATGCAAACTCAAGAACATGGTCACCTAGGCGGCACAAATTTGCAATGAATAAAGCACTAGAACAAAAACTAATTGGACCAATGGAGGAGTCACATATCAAGGAACAATCTCCCCAACCAGTTTTGTGAGAGGTGCTTTGAGCAAGGAGATC
>NC_057812.1:86841896-86842612 GCF_018294505.1 Triticum aestivum | reverse complement strand
ATGACCGAAAAACAACAAATGATGTCAGAACATGTTGGAAATTGATGATGTCGCTCTATATGCTACATACTGAACACAAAAGAAGTCCGGAGCTCAAATAAGTTTAAAAAACATTGAAGTGCCCGTGTAACAAATGAGTTCTCGTCCGAAACCCTTTTACTCCGAAAGAGTTTGTCCAGTTTGTACATGAAGTGCGTCCAGTTTTTGCTGTGACCCTCTCTACTCTTTCGCACAAGCTATGTGGATGAAATGATGATACCATGCCAAGTTTCAACAATTTCAGAGTTCATTTTGTAGTGATTTTCAATTTGACGGAAATTTAGCTCTCTAAACAATTAGGTAAATGACCAAAAAACAACAAATGAGGTCAGAACATGTTGGAAAATTGATGACGTCGCTTTGAATGCTGCATACTGAACACAAAAGAAGTCCGGAGCTCAAATAAGTTTAAAAAACATTGAAGTGCCCGTGTAACAAATGAGTTCTCGTCCGAAACCCTTTTACTCCGAAAGAGTTTGTCCAGTTTGTACACGAAGTGCATCCAATTTTTGCCGTGACCCTCTCTACTCTTTGACACAAGCTATGCGGGTGAAATGATGATACCATGCCAAGTTTCAACATTTTTAGAGTTCATTTTGTAGTGATTTTCAATTTCACGGTCATTTAGCTCTCTAAACAATTAGGTAAATGACCGAAAAACAACAAATGATATAAGA
>NC_057812.1:86482424-86485032 GCF_018294505.1 Triticum aestivum | reverse complement strand
CGCCACCGAGTTTCATTTGTCATAAGCCACTGCCAAACCCTAGCAAATCGGTTCTACCGATAGGGATCTCGGTCTTACCGAGATGGGGTTGCAAACTCTCTGTTTCCCTTTCGTAACTTTTCGGTCCCACCGAGATTGCAATGTAAATTCAGTGTTTCGATATGCTCCAAAACCCTCAACTACTTTCCCATGTCCACATATGACCAAAACCCTAAGCTAAACTCGGTCCTACCGATTCTTCCTATCCGGCGCCACCGAGTTTCATTTCTCATAAGCCACCTCCAAACCCTAGCAAATCGGTTCTACCGATAGGGATCTCGGTCTTACCGAGATGGGGTTGCAAACTCTCTGTTTCCCTTTCGTAACTTTTTGGTCTCACCGAAAGAGCAAATCGGTCCCACCGAGTTTGCCTGACCAACTCTCTGGTTAGCTAATTACCAAATTCGGTCCCACCGAGTTTGTGTAATCGGTCTCACCGAGATTACGTTATGCCCAAACCCTAACCATATCGGTCCTACCGAGTTGCATGTCAGTCCCACCGAAAATCTCTAACAGTCACTAGGTTTACCTTTCCGGTCCGACCGAGTTTGTTGATTCGGTCCCACCGAGATTGGAAAACTGTGTGTAACGGTTGGATTTTGTGTGGAGGCTATATATACCCCTCCACCTCCTCTTCATTCGTAGAGAGAGCAATCAGAACACATACACAATTCCAACTCATATGTTCTGAGAGAGAACCACCTACTCATGTGTTGAGACCAAGATATTCCATTCCTATCATATGAATCTTGATCTCTAGCCTTCCCAAGTTGCTTTCCACTCAAATCTTTTTCCACCAAATCCAAATCCTACGAGAGAGAGTTGAGTGTTGGGGAGACTATCATTTGAAGCACAAGAGCAAGGAGTTCATTACCTACACACCATTTGTTACTTCTTGGAGAGTGGTGTCTCCTAGATTGGCTAGGTGTCACTTGGGAGCCTCCGACAAGATTGTGGAGTTGAACCAAGGAGTTTGTAAGGGCAAGGAGATCGCCTACTTCGTGAAGATCTACCGCTAGTGAGGCAAGTCCTGTGTGGGCGATGGCCATGGTGGGATAGACAAGGTTGCTTCTTCGTGGACCCTTTGTGGGTGGTTGCTTCTTCGTGGACCCTTCGTGGGTGGAGCCCTTTGTGGACTCGCGCAACCGTTACCCTTTGTGGGTGGAGCCCTATGTGGACTCGCGCAACCGTTACCCTTTGTGGGTTGAAGTCTCCATCAACGTGGATGTAGGATAGCACCACCTATCCGAACCACGGGAAAAACATCCGTGTCTCCAATTGCGTTTGAATTCTCCAAACCCTTCCCCTTACATTCTTGCAAGTTGCATGCTTTACATTCCGCTGCCAATATACTCTTTGCATGCTTGCTTGAATTGTGTGATGATTGTTTGACTTGTCCTACAATAGCTAAAATCTGCCAAGAACTAAAATTGGGCAAAGGTTAAGTTTTTATTTGGTCAAGTAGTCTAATCACCCCCCCCTCTAGACATACTTTCGATCCTACACATGGTGACCCCGACGGTAGGATGTGAGACGGAGAGAGCGAGGAGGCGGCTATAGCTTAGCAAGGAAGGAAGGAAGGAAGGAGGAAACCGGGGAAATGTGACTTGTGGTCGGGGAGAAAAGGGGGTGGGGAAGGGGGGAAGGGGGCGGGGGTAGATATTTTGGCAATAGGCCAAAATTTTGGAATTGTGGAGGGAAACTTTGCACGCGGTGCCGCCAGACCATTCACTTTGAATGACTGTGTGCATCACAAATGATTCTTCTGCTTTACGCGCATGGGATGAGTTTGATAATTCAAATTTTGGTGAAAATTTCCCTGAGTACGTCATTGCACACACAAAAGAGTGTACAGCAGACAAACCACACTTACTAAATCGAGCAATTTTAGTAACTAAACAGAGCAAGTTGACCTAAACATTGCTAAACAAAAGACCAGCATTAAAAACAAAGCCTGAGTACGCATAATTTTAACAAATCCGCCTACGCGCCAACCTATGCATCGCCGGTGTGAGATGAGACGTCGATGACTTGTCCTGGCGACATGCCGCCGTTGGTGGACTCCGCGCCCCCCCTGCTGAAGTCGACCACGTCCTCATCCTCGGCGCCGCCCTCAAGGTTGCAATACTCATAGTACTGGCTGCACCAGAGCTCGCATTGGTACTCCACCGCCGATTCCTCGATGGACAGACTCTTCTCTACCTTGACTTCGGCCACGCACAACACCTCCTCCCAGCGCTCCTCGATCTCTGCCGCCTCCTGCATCTCCATCTCCCGCTCGGCGACCTCATGAGGAAGTAGGTGCTCCATGGCCACCATCGCCTTTTCAGACATGGGTTGCATGCCGGAGTCTGAGGTGGCCTGGAATATCTTGGCGCGTGCATCCTCGATCTTGGCTTGAATGTCCTCGACCCGTGCCAGGGCGACATTAACGGCATGGACAGCAGCTCGAGCGCTCTCAGTGTTTGCAGCCGTGATCGCAGTAGCAGCTATACCCGTCTCGGCTGCTGCAGCTGCCCTGTCGGCTACCGCAGACGCCTTCTCGGTGGAAGCGGCCGTGCTTAATGTG
>NC_057812.1:86445248-86481916 GCF_018294505.1 Triticum aestivum | reverse complement strand
GAGGGGAGTGTGGCCGGCGCGCGCGCACGGCCACCGCGCCACGCCACCTCTCTCCCTGCCTGCCTGCCCTCCCCTCCTCGCCTCGGTGTCCCTGGACGACGCCACGCCTCCCCCCTGCTCTCTCTCACTCTCCCCCGGCTCTCCCCTCCTCTCCCTCGCTCTCTCTCTCGCCCGGCCGAACACCACCGTCGCCGCCGTTCGCCTTAGCCGCTGTCTCCGACCACCCCTCGCTCCCCCGACCAGCTCAGGAGCTCCGCCTCGACTCCCTCTTCCTCCCCACCGCTCCACAGCTCCCCGGAAGCCCTGCATCGCCGCCACGTCGCCGTTCCCCTCTTCGGGCTCCGACCACCGTCGCCGTCGAATTCGCCGTCTCCAGCGCGTCCCCGAGCCCGCTTCGACGCCCACTGCAACCGCGGTGAGCTACGCCGCCGTTTCCCCCTCTCCTTCCCCTCGTTCCCTCACCGTAGCCTCCTCCCCACCACGGCCGAACCTCCGCCGTCGCCGAGCTCGCCGTCGACGCAGCTCCGGTGACCATTTGGTCACCCCGGCGAGTCCAACGAGTTCGCAAAACCCCGTAGAGCATCCCTAGCGCCTCGTTTGTGATGTTGTAGATATTTTTTATTAGCTGTGAAAGACGAATTTGGAGTATAGTGGCAACAGATGGTGTTTTAAATGTACGAGAAATTTTATAGTACTAATACAACTTTCATGTCAAATTTTGGAAAATTTCAGGGGTCATTTGACCTTTTAAGACATTTAAGTGATTTTCTAGCCATTTAATGACCGTAATTGAAATTTGAACTACATATACACGCAACAGCTAACCATAACGGTTTGAAAACTCATATTTTGTGTACTTATGTGCGATTTAATTCCATGTGCAGTAAATTGGAAGGAATTTTCAAACATATTGGTCTCAAGGCATCGGCACACATGCATGTAGTAGCATGGCATTTTAATTCCAAAAAATCTTGGTTGATGTAATGTCATGCCACCAAGATGATGTGGAAAAAAATTGGCATGTTTGACGAAAGTTTGGACACACACCCCTCACAAACCGGAGCAACTCACTAGAAGGCTCGTGGTTCCGAGAGGGAACAATGCATGTTTGATGACGAATGGGGGATAGCTTCCTCTTACGGCCTTCAATTATTTTCTACGTCTAACAAGCACTACTACAACTGTAATGTGCAATTTTTGAAAATTCTAAGTGTCATTTGACCTTTTTAAAAAATTAAGTGATTTTCTAGCCATTTAATGACCGTAATTCAAATTTGAACTACATCTACATGCAAAACCTAACCAAAATGGTTTGAAAAATCATATCTGTGTACTTGTGTGCAAGTTAATTCCATGTCCAGTAAATTAGAAGGAATTTTCAAACATATTGGTCTCATGACATGGACACATGCATACGTATGCATGGAGTGACCTGGCATTTTAATTCCAATTTTTTTAAAAAATGATCAGTAAAACATGAAACCTTGATTGATTTAATGTCATGCCACCAAGATGATGTGGTAAAAAAATTGGCCTGTTTGATGAAAGTTTGGACACTCATCCCTCAGAAACTGGAGCAACTCACTAGAAGGTTCGTGGTTCCGAGAGGGAACAATGCATGTTTGATGATGAACGGGAGATGGCTTCCTCTTACGGCCTTCAATTTTTTTCTACGTCTAACGTGCACTAATACAACTGTAATGTGAAATTTTTGAAAATTTCAGGGGTCCTTTGACATTTTAAAGACATTTAAGTGATTTTCTAACCATTTAATGACCATAATTCAAATTTGAACTACATCTACATGCAACACCTAACCATAACGGTTTGAAAAATCATATTTTTGTGTACTTGTGTGCGAGTTAATTCCATGTGTAGTAAATTAGAAGGAATTTTCAAACATATTGGTCTCAAGACATGGGCACACACGCATAGAGTAGCATGGCATTTTAATTTCAAAAAATTTAAAAATGATCAGAAAAACATGAAACCTTGCTTGATTTAATGTCATGCCACCAAGATGATGTGGTAAAAAAATTGGCCTGTTTGACGAAAGTTTGGACACACACCCCTCACAAACCGGAGCAACTCACTAGAAGGCTCGTGGTTCCGAGAGGGAACAATGCATGTCTGATGACGAACGGGAGATATCTTCCTCTTATAGCCTTCAATTGTTTTCTATGTTTAACGTGCACTACTACAACTGTAATGTGAAATTTTGGAAAATGCAAGGGGTCCTTTGACATTTTAAAGACATTTAAGTGATTTTCTAGCCATTTAATTCAAATTTGAACTACATCTATATGCAACGCCTAAACATAATGGTTTGACAAATCATATTTGTGTACTTGTGTGCGAGTTAATTCCATGTGCAGTAAATGATAATAAATTTTCAAACATATTTGTCTCACGACATGGACACATGCATATGTATGCATGGAGTGACATGTCATTTTAATTCCAAAAAATTAAAAAAATATCAGAAACACATGAAACCTTGGTTGATATAATGTCATGCCAGCAAGATGATGTGATAAAACAATTGGCATGTTTGACGAAAGTTTGGACACACACCCCTCACAAACCGGAGCAACTCATTAGAAGGCTCCTAGTTCCGAGAGGGAACAATGCATGTTTGATGACGAACGGGAGAAAGCCTCCTCTTATGGCCTTCAATTTTTTTCTACGTCTAATGTGCACTACTACAACTGTAATGTGAAATTTTTAAAAATTCTAGGGGTCATTTGACCTTTTAAAAAATTTAAGTGATTTTCTAGCCATTTAGTGACCGTAATTCAAATTTGAACTACATCTACATGCAATGCCTAACCAAAGCGGTTTGAAAAATCATATTTGTGTACTTGTGTGCAAGTTAATTCCATGTGCAGTAAATTAGAAGGAATTTTCAAATATATTGGTCTCACGACATGGACACATGCATACATATGCATGGAGTGACATGGCATTTTAATTCCAAAAAATTAAAAAAATGATCAGAAAAACATGAAACCTTGGTTGATTTAATGTTATGCCACCAAGATGATTGATATGTCCATTTTGCATCATGTTTTTATATTGATATTTATTGCATTATGGGCTGTTATTACACATTATGTCACAATACTTATGCCTATTCTCTTTTATTTTACAAGGTTTACATGAAGAGGGGGAATGCCGAAAGCTGGAATTCTGGGCTGGAAAAGGAGAAAATATTAGAGACCTGTTCTGCACAACTCCAAAAGTCTTGAAACTTCACGGGAGCACGTTTCAGAATATATAAAAAATATTGGGCAAAAGAAGTACTAGAGGGGGGCCACCCACCGTCCACGAGGGTGGGGGGCGCGCCCACCTGCCTTGTGGGCCCCCTGGTGGCCCTCTGATGCCCATCTTTGGCTATATGGAGTCTTTTGTCGAGGAAAAATCATAAGGAAGCTTTCGGGACGAAACTCTGCCGCCACGAGGCGGAACCTTGGCGGAACCAATCTAGGGCTCCGGCGGAGCTGTTCTGCCGGGGAAACTTCCCTCCGGGAGGGGGAAATCATCGCCATCGTCATCACCAACGATCCTCTCATCGGGAGGGGTAAATCTCCATGAACATCTTCACCAGCACCATCTCATCTCAAACTCTAGTTCATCTCTTGTATCCAATCTTTGCCCCAAAGCCTCAGATTGGTACCTGTGGGTTGCTAGTAGTGTTGATTACTCCTTGTAGCTGATGCTAGTTGGTTTATTTGGTGGAATATTGTCGGGGGTTTGGTGCGACATATGCCAACGGATGGCTTATCATGGTGGGGGCGAGTAGAACGTCGCTGGTGCCTAGAAACGGGATGAGGCGAAGACATGCACGCCGGCGAATCTTACCCAGCTTCGGGGATCTCCGGGGAGATAATACCCCTACTGCTGCTCTGTGGGGTCTCCGCATGATCACTATGGTCAAGTGTTTTACACGGTTGCACCTTGAGCTGTGTCTGGTGGTAGGAGAGGGCGAGGCTAGCTCTCTCCTTCTATCTGGTATGGTATAGAACTACTGGGATCCAACCCTTTGCATGGGTGCCCCGGGGGGTTTATATAGGCCTACCCCCCAGGGGTACAATGGTAATTTGACTGGGCGCGGGCCCAGCCGTCAGTGCCTCCGATCTCCGACTTCTCCGCCGACCGCTGGGGCCCGCCGACTGGTTTGGTACGGAGTCGACAGGCCGCGGGCGGGTCTTGCCGGCTGCTGACTACTGTAGTCGTGCTCCTAATGACGCGAGCTTGGTCATGGGGTCGTGGCAACAGCCCCGCCGCCTGGTGGGCGATCACTGTGGCCACTCCCCATCTCTTCTTGATTAATGGCGTGTGGGCCTCGGGGGAGGGCTCGGCCGACTCCCCCGGGCCGACTCCCGACGGGTCCGACTGGCGGTTCTCCTGCCATCTCCCGAGGTCTCACTGACTGGTGGGCCCCGCTGCCTCCAGGCCGTACAGACAAGCCGTCGTGGGCGCAGGACCAGGTACGGTGGTGCTGATGTCAGGGCCGGCCGGACAACAGTGCCACACCGCTGGGAGATCTTCCGCAGTATGGCGTGCTGTAGCCATGCCTGCCCTTGGTAAGGGGCGGGGAGTGGGCTTTATTGTAGCCACGCCCCTGCCCCGTCCCCCTCGATGAGGTCACAGTTTGTTGGAGTCGCCGGCCGACTCCCCAAAGCCAGCTTCTCTGGAAGTCGCCCCTGGGACTCGGCCGTGAGCGGGCAGTCGGCCGCCTTGCCATAGACTCCTCGGGAGGCGGCTCTTCGCCCTGTGGTCTTGAGGGGGCGCAGCCTGCCCTGATGTCTTGAAAGGTTACGGGGCTCGGGTTGGCCTACCCGTGGCCCATTACTCCGACAGTAGTCCCCGAAGCTGGTGAGGCGCCGCGGACGATCGGCCGAGAAGCCTCAGCAGTTTCTCTTTCCGGGTGCTCAACACATGGTCTTGATTGACTTCTGTCGGGCTGACTGGAAGGAGTCGGACTCGCCCAACTCAGACTCACTCAATTCCGACTTGCTCAGTAGTTCGAACGTCGCGGCGGGATTTCAAGTGGTGTGCTAGCTAAGCTTCCAGGCCGCCGCCTGTTCTTGGCCTGTCACACAAGGGCACGTGGCCAGGCCGTCCTGCCAGCCTACGCGCGCGATGGGACAGGCCCGTAGGCGGGGCCCGCCACTACCACGCCTCAGCGCCCGAGCGGATCCGCTGCGGCCCGGTGGATGGTTGGGATTCCCGTGAAGTTACTGTGCACAGTAACTTTACATGGATCGTGGGGGGTGAGGGAGTCCTGGATTAGGGGGTGTTCGGGTAGCCGGACTATACCCTCAGCCGGACTCCTGGACTATGAAGACACAAGATTGAAGACTTCGTCCCGTGTCTGGATGGGACTTTCCTTGGCATGGAAGGCAAGCTTGGCGATGCGGATATTCAAGATCTCCTACCATTGTAACCGACTCTGTGTAACCCTAACCCTATCCGGTGTCTATATAAACGGAGGGTTGTAGTCCATAGGCAATCAACTCCATACACAACAATCATACAATAGGCTAGCTTCTAGGGTTTAGCCTCCTTGATCTCGTGGTAGATCTACTCTTGTACTACCCATATCATCAATATTAATCAAGCAGGAGTAGGGTATTACCTCCATCGAGAGGGCCCGAACCTGGGTAAAACAAAGTGTTCCCTGTCTCCTGTTACCATCCGGCCTAGACGCATAGTTCGGGACCCCCTACCCGAGATCCGCCGGTTTTGACACCGACATTGGTGCTTTCATTGAGAGTTCCTCTGTGTCGTTGCCTTTAGTCCCGATGGCTCCTTTGATCATCAACAACGATGCAGTCCAGGGTGAGACTTTTCTCCCCGGACAGATCTTCGTCTTCGGCGGCTTCGCACTGCGGGTCAATTCGTTTGGCCACCTTGAGCAGATCGAAAGCTACGCCCCTGGCGATCAGGTCAGGTTTGGAAGCCTAAACTACACGGCTAACGTCCGTGGGGACTTGATCTTCGACGGATTCGAGCCACAGCCAAGCGCGCCGCACTGTCTCGATGGGCATGATATAGCTCTACCGCCGAGCAGTGCCTTGGAGGCCGCACACGCATCAGTTCCGACCATTGATTCGGAGCCTACTGCGCCGATCAAGGATCAGCGGTTGGACGCTGCCTCAGGGGCTGCGATCTCAGAAGCGATCGAGCCGAACTCCAGCCCCGCACTCCGCATGGCCCTTGACTCCGAGGAGCCGGATTCCTCTCTGAACTCCGAGCCCCCAGCGCCCCTGCCGATAGAATCCGATTGGGCGCCGATAACGGAGTTCACCGCCACGGACATCTTTCAGCACTCGCCCT
Organism: Triticum aestivum; assembly: GCF_018294505.1. Lineage (NCBI taxonomy): Eukaryota > Viridiplantae > Streptophyta > Magnoliopsida > Poales > Poaceae > Triticum > Triticum aestivum. The sequence continues at coordinate 86,475,574 of NC_057812.1, read as the reverse complement.
TCGGCGACATCCTGAATTCTCTTAAGTCTCTCTCTTTATCAGGAGAGCCCTGGCCGAAATACGGTCCGCAAGGTTGGGATACGGACGATGAAGAAATTCAAAGCCCACCCACCACCCACTTTGTAGCCACTATCGACGATCTAACCGACATGCTTGACTTCAGCTCCGAAGACATCGACGGCATGGACGACGATGTAGGAGACGAACAGGAACCAGCACTTGTAGGGTGCTGGAAGGCCACCTCGTCATATGACATATATATGGTGGATATTCCAAAAGATGGAGATGGCGATGGAACAGTGGGGGATGACGCCCCCAAGTAACAGCCAAAGCGCCAACGTCAGCGGCGCCGCTCTAAATCCCGCCAAAGCAAAAACGGTGATTCTGGCACGGGAGATAATACTACCCCGGATAGCGCCGAAGAACACCCACCTCAGCAAGATTCGGCACAGGAAGATGGAGAAGCCAGCCCTCATAAGAGAGCGGCAGACCTAGAGGTCGAGGATGATAACTATATGCCTCCCTCCGAAGATGAGGCAAGCCTCGATGACAACGAATTCGTCATACCATCAGACCCCGCCGAACAAGAGAGTTTTAAACACAGTCTTTTAGCCACGGCAAGCAGCCTCAAGAAAAAGTAGCAACAGCTGAGAGCTACCCAAGATTTGCTAGCCGACAGATGGACTGAAGTCCTTGCGGCCGAAGAGTATGAATTCGAACGCCCCTCCAAGAGTTACCCGAAGCGCATGCCGCTACCCCAATCAGAGGAGGAAGCACCTACATCACCAGCGCATGACATGGCAGACCGGCCACCTCGCGGCCGCGACAGAGAGGCCTCTCGGCCCTCCACCCAAGCCATGCCCCGATGCCGCTCAACTAAGGCACGGGAAAATGCGCCCGACCTGCGAGACATACTGGAGGATAAGGCAAGACAAACAAGATCGATCTACGGATCGTGCAGGCGCCCTACGACATGTGACAATGATCTTCACGCCGGATACAACGAATCCGGCCGGGCCGAACACAGCAGACATAGCTCTTCCGAGCTACGTCGTGATATAGCCCAGTACAGAGGCGCCGCACACCCGCTGTGCTTCACGAATGAAGTAATGGATCATAAAATCCCAGAGGGTTTCAAACCCGTAAACATCGAATCATACGATGGCACAACAGACCCGGCGGTATGGATCGAGGATTATCTCCTTCACATCCACATGGCACGCGGCGATGATCTACACGCCATCAAATACCTCCCACTCAAACTTAAAGGACGGGCCCGACATTGGCTTAACAGCTTGCCAGCAGACTCAATCGGTTCTTGGGAAGACCTGGAAGCCGCATTCCTCGACAACTTCCAGGGCACTTACGTGCGACCGCAGGATGCCGACGACTTAAGCCACATAATTCAGCAGCCAGAAGAATCGGCCAGACAATTCTGGACACGGTTCCTAACAAAGAAAAACCAAATAGTCGACTGTCCGGACGCAGAGGCCCTAGCAGCCTTCAAGCATAACATCCGCGATGAGTGGCTTGCCCGGCACCTCGGACAGGAAAAGCCGAAATCCATGGCAGCCCTCACGACACTCATGACCTGCTTTTGCGCGGGAGAAGACAGCTGGCTAGCTCGCAGTAACAACTTATCGAAGAACCCTGGTAATTCGGATACCAAGGACAAAAGTGGCAGGACACGTCAGAATAACCAAAAACGCCGCGTTAACAGCGAAAGCAATGAAGACACGTCAGTCAATGCCGGATTCAAAGGCTATAAATCCGGTCAGCGAAAAAAGCCATTCAAAAAGAATACTCAGGGCCCATCCAGTTTGGACCGAATACTCGATCACTTGTGCCAGATATATGGCACCCCCGAAAGGCCAGCCAATCACACTAACATGGATTGTTGGGTGTTCAGGCAGGCAGGCAAGTTAAGGGCCGAAAACAGAAACAAGGGGCTGAACAGCGACGACGAGGAGCCCAAGCCGCCGAACAACAATGGACAGAAGGGCTTTCCCCCACAAGTGCGGACGGTGAACATGGTATACGCCACCCACATTCCCAAGCGGGAGCGGAAGCGTGCGCTACGGGACGTATACGCGATAGAGCCAGTCGCCCCAAAGTTCAACCCATGGTCCTCCTGCCCGATCACTTTTGATCGAAGGGACCATCCCACTAGCATCCGTCATGGCGGCTTCGCCGCATTGGTTCTCGACCCAGTCATCGACGGATTTAATCTCACAAGAGTCCTCATGGACGGCGGCAGTAGTCTGAACCTGCTTTATCAGGATACAGTGCGGAAAATGGGCATAGATCCCTCAAGGATTAAGCCCACAAGAACGACCTTTAAAGGCGTTATACCAGGTGTAGAAGCCAACTGTACAGGCTCAGTAACACTTGACATGGTCTTCGGATCCCCGGACAATTTCCAAAGCGAAGAGTTAATCTTCGATATAGTCCCCTTTCGTAGTGGCTATCACGCCCTGCTCGGACGAACCGCATTCGCAAAGTCCAATGCGGTGCCGCACTACGCATATCTCAAGCTCAAGATGCCAGGCCCTCGAGGAGTAATTACGGTCAACGGAAACACCGAACGCTCCCTCCGTACGGAGGAGCATACGGCGGCTCTCGCAGCGGAGGTACAAAGTAGCCTTCTCAGGCAATTCTCCAGTCCGGCCATTAAAAAGCCAGACACTGCCAAGCGCGCCCGGAGTATCCCACAGCAGGACCGCCTGGCACACTCTGAGCAAGCGTAGCAATGCGGCCCCAACCCCAGCTTTCGCGACATAGCGAAGCCAGTACCTCGCGTACATAACTACACCCTTGAAATACCATGGGCACAGGGGAAGGGGCACAATAATGGCACGCCCAAAATACGGCTTAAAACGTACTAGGGGCTGCCGGATTCTTTTTTTTTTAATTTTTCTTACTTTCAGGACTCCATACTTCGGACGACCTGCTCGGCAATTCAACTGCCGCACAAACGATGCAAGATCCAGGGAGGCAGACAAGCCATGCCGCATTATGGAACTCCCAGGTGGTCTCTATTACGAGTGGTATACCTGTTTTAAATACAATTCCGCAGCCTGCCCCTGGTCAGGACATACTGAATAGTCCAATATCTTTTTGCTTATCGCACTACTTGTATCGTTCGGCTTTGATAAATATCCTCTCTATAAACAATGCATAGCTTTTGTCTATTTTCTGCATTATTCTTTTTTTATATATGTTCATTAATGACATGTTGCACCCATACACTGTGGTATGGCAAGTACGCCAGGGGCTTCAGTACCCTTTAATATGGTGTGAGAAGTCCGTACACTTTCACAAGTGCGGCACCCCGAACTTATAGCACTATATGCATCGGCTCCGAATCATGATTTGGGTCAATAGTTGGGTTTGCCCGGCTCCTATGTTTTGGTGCCTTACGTTTCGCTATATTGGCTAAGGTAGCACTAGGAGAACCACTGCGATTGTGCCCCGGTTGAGCTGGGTTAAGCACCTCAGTGGAGAAAGCTAAAACTGACTGTCATGATGAGGCGAGAGACCGGTCGCTGTTCGAGAGGTTTTTCGAGTCCCTAAAGACTTATGCCGCTTCGAGCGAGGAGCTGGATATGCCCAGCCAAGGCGTGGATAGCGCCCCGAACTCGGTCTTCCGAACTAGGGGCTTCGTTGAAATTTAAAATTATAAAGTTCTATGGCTAAGTGAGAGTGTTCACGCATTATAGTCCGATTGCCTGGTTCGTCGTGCTGAGCGCCTCCCTCGAAGGACCCAACCATGGGAAAAAGAGCGCTCAGGTTTATCACTAAACACCCCAGCACTAGTGGCATGGGGGCAGAAGCCGACGACTGGCCATCTCTCAATTTTTGATAAACGGCTGCACAGAAAATAATATTTTAAATTCAATAAGCATTGCTTAGCGCATATGAACAAGTTTTCAGCGCACAGGATAAACACAAGCGAGTTCATTCAAAAATTACATCCTTGGTACACTCATCTGCTAGAAGGCGGGCACCCGCAAGAACATCCTTATAGTAGTTCTCGGGCTTGCAATGCTCCTTCCCCGGTGGCGGCCCGTCCCTAATTAGCTTCTCACCGTCCAGCTTACCCCAGTGCACCTTTGCACGGGCAAGGGCTCCACGGGCACCTTTGATGCAGACGGAACGCTTGATGACCTCGAGCCTTGGACAGGCCTCCACCAGCCGCCGCACCAGCCCAAAGTAGCTCCCAGGCAGGGCCTCTGCGGGCCATAACCGAACTATGAAGCCCTTCATGGCCTGTTCGGCCGCCTTGTGGAGCTCGACCAGCTGTTTCAGCTGGTCGCTCAAGGGCACAGGGTGTCCGGCCTCAGCATACTGAGACCAGAACACCTTCTCCGTCGAGCTGCCCTCTTCAGCTCGGTAGAATGCGGCGGCGTCGGATACGCTGCGGGGAAGATCTGCGAATGCCCCTGGAGAGGTCCGGATTCGGGTAAGTAACAAGTAGTTTAGTTTTATATTTCTGCTTTGCATAAAGAATGCCTTACCCGCTGCTATCTTTTTCACCTCCTCCAACTCTTGGAGGGCCTTTTGGGCTTCGGCCTTGGCAGACTTGGCAGTCTCAAGGGCCGTGGCGAGATGAGACGCTTGGGTCTTTGACTCAAGCTCCAAACTCTCATGTTTTTTCATGAGAGCCTGAAGCTCTTGCTGCACCTCGCCGACCTGAGCCCCAAGTTTCTCTCGCTCGGTGCGCTCCGCAGCCGTTTTCTTTTCGGCCTCAGATAGCGCCTGCTTGAGGGTCGCCACCTCAGTCGTGGCCCCTACAATAAGCAGTACAATCCTGTTATTTTTTGCAATCACGCCTCTCTGTAGGCACCCTTTTTAGTAAGGTATTTCTTACCTTCTTTCTCCTCGAGCTGCCGCTTGGCAAGGCCGAGCTCTTGCTCGGTCCGCCCGAGGTCCTGTTTCAGGACACCCACCTCTGCAGTTAGTGCGGCGGTGGATAGCAGCGAAGCTTGCATACGCATATTGACTCTTTATTGTTAGACTCCTGCGAAATTTAATAGATCCTCTATTCGGCTTTTCTTTCCGAACGCCAAACAGAGCATCAGGGGCTACTGTCTATGCGGTAATATTTTTACATATTTTTTACTTACCTCGAAGCCTGTTAGGAGGCTAGCGCAAGCTTCACTCAGTCCGCTCTTGGCGGACTGAACCTTTTGGATCACGGTACTCATAATAGTACGGTGCTCCTCGTCGATGGAGGCGCCTTCAAGCACCTCCAGCAGATTGTCCGGCACCTCCGGTTGGATGGAGGCTGCCGGCTTAGAAGGCTTGCTCCTCTTGGAAGGAGTTCGCCTGCCGCGGTCTGGAATCGTTGAAGATTTTGGCACAGTGTCCGGCTCAAAGCCGGACTTGGAGCCCTGGGGGGTCTTGTCCCCTTTACTCCTGGAGTCCGGGAGGTCGCCTTGTGGCTCCTCCAGGACCATCTCCTCTTTCCCCGAAGCTTGTTGCGACGCCACTTCGGCGTCGTCCGCGGTGCAGGGGGAGACAGCAGGCGGAACGGAGTTCATGTTCGATGAATCCAGGGAGCCGCTCGACGACTCGTTGAGTTCGGCCCGGGGCGGGCTGCATGATTATATTCGACATTAGGGAAAGCTGTGCAACAAAAGGAATATCATGAGTTACTCTGGTATCCGAACACTTACGATTCCGCTGGACGCCTGGCCCTGTCCGGCCACTCCTCGTCGTCCTCATCGGCGTCGGGGACGTAGTCCAGCGGAGGGGTTTTCCTCTTCTTGGACCCTTCGGCCTTCCCCCTTGGGGCGGCCTTCCTTTTCTTTCCTCCCTCCACTGGGAGGGGAGAGTTTTCTTCTTCCTCCTCCTCGTTTTGACGGGAGGAGGGCGTCTCGGACTCATCGGATGACGAGTCCGACAACACCACGTTGCGGGTACTCCTTCGAGTCCCCGTGGTCTTTTTCTTCTTGGCCTTCTTTTCCGGCACCACATAAGGCGCCGGAGCCAGCAGCTTCACTAGTAGAGCTGGGGCTGGGTCTTCGGGCAGCAGAGCCGGACAGTTAATCGGTCCGGATACCGCCCGCCAAGCCTGTCAAAGGTAAGGGAGTTTAGATCCCGCATAGACTTAAACTATGAAAAAAGTTGAACATCCTGTAAAAGGTGAAAATAGCTTACCTCGCTAGCGTGACGCTGCGAGCTGTATCCGCGGTCCTCGGAAGCGGATGCGGGAGCCACGGCACCTTTGATTAGCGCCTTCTAGACATCTTCATACGTCGTGTCGAAGAGCCTATTAAGGGTTCGGTGCCGTGCCGGGTCGAACTCCCACAAAGTAAAGTCCCGTTGTTGACACGGGAGGATTCGGCGAACGAGCATGACCTGGACTACATTTACAAGCCTGATCGATTTGTTTACCAGGGACTGGATGCATGTCTTCAGTCCGGTCACCTCTTTCTCGTTACCCCATGATAGACCCGTCTCTTTCCAAGACATGAGCCGCGTGGGGGGTCCGGATCGGAACTCGGGGGCTGCGATCCATTTCAGATCGCGTGGCTCGGTGACGTAGAACCACCCGGCTTGCCACCCTTTAGGGTCTTTATGAAGGAGCCCTCGAACCACAGGACGTTGGCAATCTTGCCTGCCATGGCGCCTCCGCACTCCGCCTGGTTGCCACGCACCACCTTGGGCTTGACGTTGAAGGTCTTGAGCTAGTGGCCGAAATGGGGGCGGACGCGGAGGAAAGCCTCGCACACGACGATAAACGCCGAGATGTTGAGGATGAAGTTCGGGGCCAGATCGTGAAAATCCAGGCCATAGTAGAACATGAGCCCCCGGACGAATGGGTGAAGTGGAAAACCCAGTCCGCGGAGGAAGTGGGGAAGGAATACTACCCTCTCATGGGGCCTTGGGGTGGGGAGAAGCTGCCCCTCCTCAGGAAGTCGGTGCGCAATGTCTTTGGACAAGTATCCGGCCTTCCTTAGCTTTTTTACGTCGCCCTCCGTGACGGAGGAGACCTTCCATTTGCCTCCCGCTCCGGACATCGCTGGAGAAGGTCGAGGTGGGAAGTGCGGGCTTGGGCGCTGGAGCTCGAGTGCGCAGGAGATGGATAGGCAAAGGAGGAAGAAGGCGTAGGTAAAAAGGTGGATCCTTATCCTCTTATATGGGCGGATGCGGTTGTGCGTCCCCACCTGCCTAATAAAACTCGCTTGCCTCCCAAGCGCCATGGTAAATGGCGCGGTTAGGGTTACCCACGTCCGTATTGATGAGAATCCCGTAAAAAGGGCACACGATCTCTGCTTTGACAAGACGTGCCAAGGAAACCGCCTCGCAAAACATGCTGAGGTGGGAAAGTAAAAACGATTCGAGCAAAGGACTTGGCCGTAGTGTGATAGCACACTGCGGAATACGTCAGCAGATTTGATTTGTGTTAATATTATTCTCTCTATGGCAATATGTGGAAGCTTATTTTGCAGTACTGGACACTACTCTTGGTGTTTACAAATCTTCTATGAAGGACTTGGAGGAGGAACCCGCCTTGCAATACCGAAGACAATTCGCGCGCCGGACTCGTCGTCATTGAAGCCTGGTTCAGGGGCTACTGAGGGAGTCCTGGATTAGGGGGTGTTCGGGTAGCCGGACTATACCCTCAACCGGACTCCTGGACTATGAAGATACAAGATTGAAGACTTCGTCCCGTGTCCGGATGGGACTTTCCTTGGCGTGGAAGGCAAGCTTGGCGATGCGGATATTCAAGATCTCCTACCATTGTAACCGACTTTGTGTAACCCTAACCCTATCCGGTGTCTATATAAACCGGAGGGTTGTAGTCCGTAGGCAATCAACTCCATACACAACAATCATACCATAGGCTAGCTTATAGGGTTTAGCCTCCTTGATCTCGTGGTAGATCTACTCTTGTACTACCCATATCATCAATATTAATCAAGCAGGAGTAGGGTATTACCTCCATCGAGAGGGCCCGAACCTTGGTAAAACAAAGTGCTCCCTGTCTCCTGTTACCATCCGGCCTAGACGCACAGTTCGGGACCCCCTACCCGAGATCCGCCGGTTTTGACACCGACAGGGGGCGTGGGGTTGCGGGCGCAGTAAATCCCCACGTCCGCCCCCTCGGCTTCGCAGCCCACGGGGCTATAAGTAGGGGGAAGAGGGGTGCACGCGTGCCCCTCCTTCCTACTACCCCTTGCTTTCTTCCTCCTCGCAGCTCCTTGCTCTCCTGCTTCCTCTTCTCTTCTTCGCTTCGCCGCACGCCCAGGCTCCGGCGAATGCTGCGGTGACAGCTCGCGATGAGCTCTTCCTCCGCTGCCGCGCCTCCCCCAGTGCGCTCCGGCACCTGGGACGGCTCTGAAGTCCACGAAGACCATATCGAGTTCCTCTGCCGGACCCGTCGACTTCCCGGCGAAGACCGCGTGCAGGTGCGTCTTGCACCGGAGGGGGAGATTTCTCCCGCCCCGCAGGAGGGCGAGCGGGTCATCTTCCGCTCGCACTGCCTGCGTGGGTTGGGGCTGCCGGCGAGCAGCTTTTTCTGGTCGTTCATGGAGTTCTACGGCCTCCAGCCGCACCACCTCACCCCCAACACAGTGGTGCTGCTGTCCGCCTTCGTGGCTCTGTGTGAAGGCTTCCTCGGAGTCCTCCCCACCCTCGAGCTCTTGGGGGAGTTCTTCTTCTCCAAGCTCGGCACCCAGGCTGCGGGCGTGCCGGCTCAGTGTGGCGCCTTCATCACCGTGCGAAGGACAGGAGCCGACAACCACTTCCCCTCCATCTCGTTGTTGAAGTCGGTGAAGATGTGGTAGCGGTCCTACTTTTATGTCAGGAACGTCGCCACGAGGGGCGACTGGGTCAATCTGCCGGCTTTCGAAGCCGGCCCGCCGGCTGGTAGACTGCCCAACTGGTCTAACCGGGCCAGGTCGCTGACGCCTGCGGGAGCCGGCGCCATCACGCGACTCCGAGTGTTGACGCAGTCGGAGGGTCTGACTGGTCCGGACCTGCTGGCCACCTTCGTCTCGCGCCGAGTTCTCCCACTCCAAGGCCGCCCTCACCTGATATGCCAGATGAGCGGGGGCCGCGATCCGAGTCGGATGTGCACCAAGGACATGCCTCACGAAGAGGTGGCCCTGATGGTGAACTACCTCTCGGACAGCAGGCTCCCGGAGGACTGGCGATTCGGCAAGGAGCCATACTCCCGCACCAACCCCCCGCCTGTGGTGAGTCGCCTTTCTTTTCTTTCTTTGGATTGTCTTCTTCTTGCCGAGTTTGTTCTGAGCAGTCGGCTTTTGGTTAGAATGCCCTTCTTCACCCACCAGCCGGCACCTCGGGGCCACCCCGTGAGTTCGTCGCTGACCGGGTGGAGAGCGATATCGATGACCCCGATCTGGGGGCGGCAGCTCTGGAAGACGACGCCGAGGGAGGAGGAGGGACGACAGGCGACTTCAGGCCCTCAACTACCTTCGCCGACTAGCCTGAAGAGGACGCCGAGGGAGGAGTCGCCCCTCGCCATCGGCCAGGAGCCAGTCAGCTGGGCGCGGGCTCTTCTGCCACGTCGGGCGCTCCAGGCAGCGGGAAGAAGCGCCGGGCTGCGCCGACTTTGTTCGGCAGCCGGCCGAAGAAGCCCAAGGGCTCGGCTACGGCAACCCGGCGGGATGAGGCAGCCGCGAAGGCCATCCGCTTCCGTAAGGGAGTGAAGAAGCCACCGTTGGTCTCTGCGTAAGTATTCTGACTTTGGAGTTTATTCTTTCTTCGTGTTTTGTATGAGTCTCTGCTCACCCCTCTTTCTTCAGGGCTCCCCTATCTCTTGAGCGGGTCGCCGCCGCCTCCGTCATGGGGTCAGCGAAGACGCCCGCCACCACTCGACGGATAGAACCGCTGCTGACCTCCGGGAGGCGACGGAGCGGAATGCGCAGGAGAAGCGCAATGAAGAAGAAGCCCTCCGCCTGGAGAAGGCGGAGGCCTCCGCCAAGAAAAAACTGGCGGAGGCCGAAGCCGCCGCCGCGGCAAAGCAGCAGGCTGAGGAAGCCGCACGCCGCCAGTCGGCCTTGCTTGTTACCCCACTGAACTCTGCGCCGCAGCCCCCGGAGTTCACGGGGCAGACTAGAGGAGCCGGTAGGGAGAACCTCATCAAGGAGAGGGAAGGCGGCGAGCCCTCTACTCCGGGCGCGAACGTTCCACCGCCGCCTCCGCCGCCGTCTGAAGGCGTGCAAGGCGAGCAGCTAGCAGACCCTTCGGTGCCGCCGACCGAAGACGAGGCCGTGGCGAGGCTACTCCTCCAGGTCGGCTCGCCAGCGCGCCGTCGTCTGGAGAAGGCGACTTCGGCATCCCGCCCCCTGGAAGCCGGCATCGCCAGCTCGGTGGCTCCAGACGCCGAAGCGACGAGCGCCGCACCTGTTGGGTGGGTGCGGGGAGGCGGCAGCCGCTGAACCGGGCGCTCCTCGACGTCCAGGCGAAGCTCCGCGCTGAGGGCGATGCCCTCCAGAGTTGCACCAGTTCCTAGCGTCGCGGGCGGCCGTCCGGGTATGTTTTTTCTTTGGGCCTTTGTTTTTCTTGTTCCTCTCTGTGGGGGCGCGCCAGCGCACCCACTGGGTGTAGTCCCCGAGTTTCAGGCCGGCTGCTGAGGAGGCGGCCCGGAACTCCAATTGATGAACTTCTGGGTACTAACTTTGTCTGAGATGCTTGTTGCAGGATTACCACAACCTCCGCGTCACTGCCTTCAACAGCAATGTTGAAGAGCTGGGCAAGTGGACCGCCGACTTGGCGGAGAGCCGGAGTAAGTCCTTCCCTCTTTTTTCTTCTCTGCGGGGGCGCGCAAGCGCACCCACGGGTTGTAGTCCCCGAGATTCGGGCCGACTGCTGAGCAGTCGGGCCGGATCTCCTCGGCGACTTACTTTATTGATGGCTGTTGTCTTTCTTCCTTTCCTTCAGGAGCCAACGCTGCTCTTCAACAGCAGCTGAGCGAAGCCAACTCTGCCCTGCTCGCCAAAGGGGAGGAGTGCAGCAGGCTCGCCATAAAGCGCGATCTGCTGGCCACTCAGTTGGCGGAGCAGAAGGAGCTGCTTGTGAAGTCGCAGAGGGAGGCGGAGGAGACGGAAACCGCCCTCTTGACCGAGTTCGCGAGCGAGCGCTCCTTCAGTCTAACAAGGAGGCGCTGCTGTCCTCTGGCTTCCACGAGATTGAAGACATCATTGATGGTGAGTCTCTTTATTTTCTTTCTTCGAGCTGCCGACTTAGATCGTGCCGACTCCTGGTTTTTGACTTGCTTTTTCGTTTCTTCGTGTATTTTGCAGACTTCTTCCCTGGGCAGTCGCAGGCCGCTATCCAAGACATCGAGGCCGATCGTGAAAGTCAGAGGGCGGAGGGCGTGGAGATCGCCGTCGATGCCCCTCGAACTCTTGATGAGCACATCTTGAGCATCGAGGCTCGCCTCCGGCCGGCTCACCGGATGCTGCGCCGGCTTCAGCGCGTCGGCGCCCAGGCGATTTCTGCCCTTTGGCCGGATATGCAGGCTCCGCGCACCCCCAGCCTGATGGCCAACTGGTTGGAGGTCGCGGCTGGTCGCCTCGAGGCCTGGAAGGGCTTTTCGGCCCGGGCTGGAGCGCACCGGGCCTTGGAGTTCGTCAAGGCGTGGTACCCAGGGCTGGATCTAGACCGGTTGGTCACGCTTCGGTCGGAGGCCCAGCCGGAGCTGGCGGCTGCGGAAGATGCCCTCGTCAAGCGTTTTACGGTGATCGCTGAGTACACTGACACGAGCATCTTCGTCCCTGAGCGGTCTGAAGACTGCGAGGAGGTACCGCCGGAGTGGTTTGGGATGAACCCAGACTACGGCGAAGACTCGGCGGAGGTGATTGGCTCCAGCATCGAGGAGGAGGACGAGGCGGAGGATGAGGGCGAGGCGGAGGCACCAGAAGACGGAGCAGACGGCCAGCCTCAGCCCGACCGTGCCTCCAGCAACGAGCCACGTGCGACCGTCCCAACTGCTGCAGGAGGCGATCAAGCCGAGACTAGCCGATTGACCGCCCCGACGCCTGACGCTGGCGCCTCCTCCGACCCCCCGAATCCGTCTGCCGCCTCCTAAGCTGCCGCTGTGTCTTTTGTTTTATCTTCTTTAGTAGTCTTTTGAAGAACTTGTTAATTCGCACAATTCCACCCGTGGGGTGTATTTTGAACCTCTACTCGACAATTCGGCCAAGGGCCTATGTTATATATATATATATCTATCGTTTCTTACTCATTGTTCTTTTGGCTATTTTCCTTTGCCACTTTCTCTTAGTTGCCTGCCTTGCCAATCGGACAGCCGCTCTGCGGTCTGTTGCTGGATCAAGTGCTATGCTACTTTGGGAAAGCAAGTACTTAGCCGATTTCAAGATTGTTTGAGCAAGTTGGATAGAAAACGACAATCCGACTATCCGAGAGTCGGTTTGTGAGAAAGGCTGGAAGCCGTCTTGAGCTATGTTTTACGCTTTGAGTCCTTAGCCATTTTTCGTGCGAGCACCCATTCTACCTTACCTCTGCCCACCGTACAGTCGCTCTGCGAGCTGCGGCTTCTGACAAAAGACGGCTTAGGTGTTACGCACTACTTGTCCGGCTGCAGGAAGCATTTCATAGTGCAAGGCGGCAAGTCCCCGGGCCGACTTGTCGAGCCCGGTGCCCAGCGGCATGACAAAGAGTAACATACTTGTAGGCATAATTTTTATCATACAGACAAAAGAGGGCAGTCCCCGAGCTCGTCTCGGAGGGCCCAAAGTCTTGGTACTTTAATACAAAAGGTAGCGTGGTACATACTGCATCAACTGTAAAATCTTTGGAGAAGATTTGCATTCTATGGCCACTCTGTCTCCTTGCCGGATTTGTCCCTCTTGCATGCTCGGGGCTTCTGAGCGTCGATTAGGTAGTAGGAATTGTTTCCTAGTACTTTCCTGATGATGAAAGGGCCTTCCCAAGGCGGCGACAACTTGTGCTGGCCGGCTGTTCACTGGATCAGCCGGAGCACAAGGTTGCCTTCTTGGAAAGATCTTGGCTTGACCTTCCTGTTGTGGTATCGGCGCAGACTCTGCTGGTAGATGCTGGACCGGCTGAGTGCCAACAGCCGGCCCTCTTCCAGCAAATCGACGCCGTATTGTCGTGCTTCTTCTGCTTCCTCCTTGGTGTACATGGTGACTCGTGGGGAGTCGAACTCTATGTCCGTTGGGATGACGGCTTCGGCACCGTAGACGAGGAAGAAGGGCGTGAAGCCGGTTGACTTGTTTGGAGTCATGCGCAGACTCCAGAGGACGGCTGGCAGCTCGTCGAGCCAGCAGCCAGCTGAGCGCTCCAGAGGCTGGATCAACCGAGGCTTGATGCCGGACAGGATGAGGCCGTTTGCTCGCTCCACTTGGCCGTTTGACTGCGGGTGGGCGACGGACGCTAGGTCCAGTCGGATGCCCTGTGTTGCGCAGAAACGGGCCAAGGTGCCTTTGGCAAAATTTGTGCCATTGTCGGTGATGATGCTGTGTGGTATGCCGTACCGAATTGTGATATCGGTGATGAAGGTCACGACAGTCGGACCGTTCAGTTTCTTGATTGGCTTCACTTCCACCCACTTGGTGAACTTGTCCACTGCGACAAGTAGGTAAGTTAGACCACCTCGTGCTGTCTTGAATGGTCCCACCATGTCTAGACCCCAAACTGCGAAAGGCCAAGCAATGGGGATGGTCTTGAGCGCGGAAGCCGGCTGGTGTGGCTTGGAGCTGAACTTCTAGCACCCTTTGCATTTTTGGACCAACTCCTTGGCCTCTTCCAAGGCAGTCGGCCAAAAGAAACCGTGCCGAAAAGCTTTGGCGACGATTGCTCTTGAAGCCGCATGGTGGCCACATTTGCCTTGATGGATGTCTTTGAGGATCGCCTGGCCTTGCTCTGGCTCTACACAGCGCTGGTAGACACCAGTGATGATGCGCCTGACCAGCTCTTTGTTGATTATGGTATAGGCTGCCGCCCGGTGTTGTACTTGCCAAGCTGAGGTCTCATCAGTTGGTTGCTCTTTGTTCACCAGGAATTTCAGAATGGGCTGGGCCCATGAGGGTGCTGCTATTTCTTCGACTACCAGAACTGCAACTTGGACGAGGGCGGCTGGGCTGGGAGGCGGTGGGCTAGAGTCAACAGCCGCTTGCTGGGCTGATGAAGTCCCCAGGCCGACTAGCGCGGTCCTTGGGCCGAGTTCTGCAATCTTCGAGTCCGTCACCGCAGTCCCCGGGCCGGGCTCGACTGTGGCAGCTTTGGAGTCGCCCGCCAAAGTCTCCGTTCCGACTGCCGGAACTCTGGAGTCGGATCCGCCGTCTTCGGGAGGAGCCAGCACAAAAATGGAGTCTGATTCCGGTGAAGGCTTGACAGACGGCTTGAGGAGGCGTTGAAGGGCGACGCCAGGTGGTATTGCTTGGCGGGTAGAGCCGATTCGTGCCAAGGCGTCTGCTTGGTCGTTGTCGTTTCTTGGCACATGGAGAAACTCGCACCCTTCGAAATACCCGCTGAGTTGTTGCACGAGGAAACGGTAGCTCGCCATGTTTGCGTCTTTTGCGTCCCAGTCGCCAGATGACTGCTGGACCACTAAGTCCGAGTCGCCATAACACAGGATCCGGCGGATGCCAAGTTCTTTGGCAAGCCAGAGCCCGTGAATAAGCACCTCGTACTCGGCCACGTTTTTGGAGGCGGCAAAATGGATTTGCAGTGCATATTTGAGCTTGTCGCCTTTGGGAGAGGTGAGGACGACGCCGGCTCCCAAGCCGGTGCGATCTTGGAGCCGTCGAAGTGCATCCGCCAATGGGTGGAGTCAGGCGCTGGAGGCAGGTACTGGGTCTCGGCCCAGTCGATGAGGAAGTCGGCCAGTGCTTGTGATTTGATAGCGGTGCGGGGCTGGTAGTAGATGGTGTAAGGAGCCAGCTCTATGGCCCACTTGGCCACTCGACCAGAGGCATCTCGGCTACTGATGATCTCAGCAAGTGGAGCCGTGCAGACCACCGTGATTGGATGCTCTTGAAAGTAAGGCTTTAATTTCTTGGCAGCAAAGTGCACGCCATAGCACATCTTCTGGTAGTGGGGGTAGTTCTACTTGGAGGTCGACAGTACCTCGCTCAGGTAATATAATGGTCTCTGTACAGGTAGCGCCTTGCATTCCTCCTTGCGCTCTACTACAATGACTGTGCTGACTACTCGGCTGGTGGCGGCGATGTACAGGAGCAAAGGTTCCTTGGGAGTCGGAGCCGCCAGGACGGGTGGAGTAGTCAGCATATTCTTCAACTGGTGGAAAGCTTCGTCCGCCTTATGGTTCCACTTGAAAAAAGTGGTCTTCTTCATGAGTTGGTATAAGGGGAGACCTTTCTCGCCCAGCCGACTGATGAATCGGCTGATGGACGCCAAGCAGCCGGTGAACTTCTGCACATCCAGCAGTCGGCTAGGTACCTCCATTCTCTCGACGGCCTTGATATTTAATGGGTTGCATTCTATGCCGCGTTCAGAGACCAGGAAACCTAGCAGCTGGCCGGCTGGTACTCTGAAGACACACTTCTCGGGGTTGAGCTTGATTTGGAACCGGCATAGGTTCTCAAAGGTCTCCTTGAGGTCTTCCAGCAATGTTCCTCGCTTTTCCGTCTTCACCACCACGTCATCCACGTAAACATGGGCGTTCCTGCCTAGCTTCTTGAGGAGGCACTTCTGCATGCAACGCTGAAAGGTGGCGCCGGCATTCCTCAAGCCGAACATCATGGTGAGGTAGCAGAATGCTCCAAACGGTGTGATGAAGGCGGTCTTCAATCTGTCAGCCGGGTTCAGCTTGATCTGGTGATATCCCGAGTACGCATCCAAGAAACTCAACAACTCGCATCCGGCTGTGGAGTCTATCACCTGATCAATTCTTGGTAGAGCAAACGGGTCCTTGGGGCAGGCCTTGTTGAGGCTCGTGTAGTCAATACACATTCGCCATTGCTTGTTCTTCTTTAGCACCAAGACCGGATTTGCCAGCCACTCCGGGAAGAAAACTTCCATAATGAAGCCGGCTGCTAGGAGTCAGGCTATCTCTTCTCCGACAACTCTTCTCTTCTCTTCTGATAAGCGGCGCAGGGGCTACCTGACCGGCTTTGCATCAGATTGGACGTGTAACTTGTGCTCGGCGAAATCTGTTGGTACACCTGGCATGTCCTTGGGAGACCATGCGAAGATGTCCCAATTCTCATGGAGGAAATCGACGAGCTCGCCTTCCTATTTGCTGTCGAGGTTTGCACCTACGACGGCGTACCTCTCTGGGTGCTCTAGATCCAAGGGTATCTTCTTTGTCTCTTTGGCCGGCTTGAACGAACCTTCGGCTTCCGACTCTTTCTGGTCGGGCGATATCTCCGGCTGCTTGCCAGCCATCGCCACAACTCGCTCAAGGAGTCGCTTCTCGGCTGCTATCACCAGGGACTCGGCCAGCCGACTGCTCTCGGCCGCGCAAGCGGACGACTTCCGGTAGTCGCCGGCCATAGTCAGAATTCCCCTGTTACTGGGCATCTTCATCTTGAGGTAGGCGTAGTGGGGGACCGCCATGAACTTGGCCAAGGCGGGCCGACCAAGTAGCGCATGGTATGGGCTCTCAAGGTCCACTACCTCAAACCAAACAGACTCTCTTCGGAAGTGATCTTTGTCCCCAAAGAGGACATCAATCAGGATCTTGCCGATTGGTGAGCAGGAAAGCCTAGGAACAATGCCGTGGAACACAGTCCGGCTGTTCTGAAGCTGTCTCTGCTTGATTCCTAACTTCTCCATGGTGTCCTTGTACAGGATATTGATGCTGCTGCCCCCATCTATCAGAACTCGCGAGAAACGCACGGACCGTTTGTCCATGGCAAAGGTGGCGTCCAGGACCAAGGCATAGGAGCCCGGACTCGGCATCACTTCTAGATGGTCAGCCCTGCTCCAGCTGATGGGCCTCTCAGACCAGTGCATGAACTCTGGCGTCTCTGAGGCTACTGTGTTCACCTCTTGTCGCAGCAGCGGCCTGCTGCGTTGATCATCAGCCACACTGGTGAACACCACGTAGGCTCCGTGCTCTTCAGGGTATTCATCTTGTACTGTGCTGACTGGCCTGACTACCGGCTGCTGGGGTGGAGGCGGAGGCGGCTGCCCAGCAGGCGGGGGTGGCAGGAGGCCGTCTCCCTTGGCAATCCTGGTGAGCCAGTGGCACTTCCGGGTGGTGTGATTCGACGGCTTCGCGCCGCTGTGGAACTTGTAAGGTCCATCCAAGGTCTGCTCGTAGGAGAAGGCCGGCAACCAGTTTGGCTTGCCGCCTTTCTGTCGCTTGGGCGGAGGTTGCTCTTCTGGCTGCTGGGCTTCGACGGTCGCGACCTGCCGGCTGCTGGAAGCCGGCTGCGGGGCCTTGCGCTTGTTGTCGCCCTGCTGTTGTCGCCGGCCGGCGTCTGCTGCCGGAGTTCTTGGAGCCTGACGAGCTACTTTGCCAGTCGTGCTGATTTGAATTTCCGTCTTCATGGAGGAGTCGGCCGTAGCGTAATTGTCCGCTATGATCAGCAACTCATCGAGGGTTTCTGGCTCGTCGCAGAGGAGCTTGTGCTTGAGGAGGGTGCCTTCTCGGCACCCGGCTGTGAAGTACTCGATGGCCTGCACCTCGTGCACGCCCTCGCAGGAGTTCCGGAGCTCAGCCCATCGCGTGAGGTAGTCGCAACTTGACTCGTCAGGACCTTGCACGCACAAGGAGAGCTGACGAGGCTTGGGAGGACGCTTGTACGTGCTGGTGAACTTGCGGATGAACGCTTCGGTGAAGTCGACCCAGCTGTTGATGTTGCGGGGCTTTAGGCTGTTCAGCCATGTCCGGGCCATGCCCTGGAGCATGAGCGGAACGTACTTTACGGCGACACGCTTGTTGCCGTTTGCTATGCTGACAGCCGTGGAGTAGTCGACTAGCCAGTCTTCCGGCTTCACCGAGCCGGTATACTTGGGCGTGTTTCTCGGGAGCGTGAACCCTTTGGGAAAGGGCTCGTCCCGAATGCGGGGCCCGAAACAAGGCGGGCCCAGCTCGTCTTCTTCTTCCAGCGCCAGGGACTGGTGAAGTCGGTCGATCCGTTGGCGGGCGTCATTCTCTCCAACTCCCTCTCGGCGGCCAAGGCGGTCACCGAGAGTCAGATGGTCAACAGGCGGCGGGGAGACTCGCCTCTCCTTGCGGGGAGGTGGAGGCGGAGAGTCTTCCTGTCGTTCCACTGCTCTCGGGCGGCCGTCTCGGTCGCGCTCTATGGTAATCCGAGTCCGACTGTGGCTGACAGCCGGCTCCTTGTCCTTCCTTCCTCGGGCACCGCCAGTCGGCGTCCGAGACGTCGTGCCTTGATCTCGGTGCGGGTCGTCGTTTGGCCGCTGCGGCGCCTCCGTGCGGCAGCTGGCCTCGTTCTGTGCGGCAACCGCGTCGAGGAGCCGCTGGACTCGCTCCATCATGAGGCGGTGCTCTTCGCCCTCGAAATTGTCCATCTCATCCGCCGCTGCCTGGGCGGCTCGGATGTTCTCCGCTGGCATGGCATACACCGGGCGGCTAGCCCCAAACAGGCTGGTGATGGCTACGCCGCGCTGCTGAATCACGCCAAGGCGGCTGGGCCCTGCCGGGGCTGGCGAGCCACCAACAGCACGATGCATCTCCCGCTGGTAAGCTTCTGACAAGCGTCTCATGCTGGCTAGCTTCTTCGCGCCTTCAACAAGTTGAAGGTGGCTTGCTTCTAACGTCTCTGCGTCAGCATCTTCTGGAATGGGTGCAGCTAGGTCTTGCAGCGCCGCGCCGAGTGAGTCGGGCGCCCTTCCAGCAGGGAACTCGTCATGACTGATGACCAGCACCTCAGTGACGGTGCTTGCGTCGCTCTCCGCGTGGGGGAGAGGTTCGTCGTAGACCACCACATTGGTGGGGAACGCGTCGACCGACGCGGTGTCGGAGTCAACCAGCATTGGGTCGGTGGAGCCTACGGACTCCAAGTCCACGGCGGGCTCGCCGGAAACGTGGATTTGATCGAGGAGGTCCGTGAGGAGGTTTTCGGGGCCGCCTGCGCCTGCGTCGGACGCAGGTTCGTCAGAGCGGCAGACCCCGCCGACAAGTTCGGCCAAGGAGCTGGCTGCGTAGGCGATCTCAATGCCGCGAAGCGCGTCGACACAAACTTCATTTGGCGTGCCTGGCTGGCTGTGCTCGCTAGGGAGGAAAAGGGTTCCAGTCCAGAACAGATCTCTGGACGGCGGTGCACCATGCCCCACGGTGGGCGCCAAATGTCAGGGGTTTGGTGCGACATATGCGAACGGATGGCTTATCATGGTGGGGGCGAGTAGAACGTCGCGGGTGCCTGGAAACGGGATGAGGCGAAGACATGCACGCCGTCGAATCTTACCCAGCTTCGGGGCTCTCCGGGGAGATAATACCCCTACTGCTGCTCTGCGGGGTCTCCGCATGATCACTATGGTCAAGTGTTTTACACGGTTGCTCCTTGAGTTGTGTCCGGTGGTAGGAGAGGGCGAGGCTAGCTCTCTCCTTCTATCTGGTATGGTATAGAACTACTGGGATCCAACCCTTTGCATGGGTGCCCTGGGGGGGTTTATATAGGCCTTCCCCCCAGGGGTACAATGGTAATTCGACTAGGCGCGGGCCCAGCCATCAGTGCCTCCGATCTCCGACTTCTCCACCGACTGCTGGGGCCTGCCGACTGGTGGCCCCCGCCGACTGGTCTGGTACGGAGCCGACAGGCCGCGTCCGCCGCGGGCGGGTCTTGCCGGCTGCTGACTACTGTAGCCGTGCTCCTGATGACGCGAGCTTGGTCATGGGGTCGTGGCAACAGCCCCGCCGCCTGGCGGGCAATCACTGTGGCCACTCCCCATCTCTTCTTGATTAATGGCGCGTGGGCCTCGGGGGAGGGCTCGGCCGACTCCCCCGGGCCGACTCCCGACGGGTCCGACTGGCTGTTCTCCCGCCGTCTCCCGAGGTCTCGCTGACTGGTGGGCCCTGCTGCCTCCAGGCCGTACAGACAAGCCATCATGGGCGCAGGACCAGGTACGGTGGTGCTGATGTCAGGGCCGGCCGGGCAACAGTGCCACGCCGTAGGGAGATCTTCCCCAGTACGGCATGCTGTAGCCATGCCTGCCCTTGGTAAGGGGCAGGGAGTGGGCTTTATTGTAGCTACGCCCCTGCCCTGTCCCCCTCGATGAGGTCACGGTTTGTTGGAGTCGCCGACCGACTCCCCAAAGCCGGCTTCTCTGGAAGTCGCCCCTGGGACTCGGCCGTGAGCGGGCAGTCGGCCGCCTTGCCGTAGACTCCTCAGGAGGCGGCTCTTCGCCCTATGGTCTTGAGGGGCGCAGCCTGCCCCGATGTCTTGAAAGGTTACGGGGCTCGGGTTGGTCTACCCGTGGCCCATTACTCCGACAAAGATCATATGTTCAGATCCATTATGCATATTAATATCCCTCTGATTATGAACATGAATATGGTTTGTGAGTAGTTACGTTTGTTCCTGAGGACATGGGAGAAGTCTTGCTATAAGTAGTCATGTGAATTTGGTATTCGTCCGATATTTTGATGAGATGTATGTTGTCTTTCCTCTAGTGGTGTCATGTGAACGTTGACTACATGACACTTCACTATTGTTTGGGCCTAGAGGAAGGCATTGGGAAGTAATAAGTAGATGATGGGTTGTTAGAGTGACATAAGCTTAAACCCTAGTTTATGCGTTGCTTCGTAAGGGGCTGATTTGGATCCATATGTTTCATGCTATGGTTAGGTTTACCTTAATACTTTTGTTCTAGTTGCGGATGCTTGCAATAGCGGTTAATCATAAGTGGGATGCTTGTCCAAGGAAGGACAGTACCCAAGCACCGGTCCACCCACATATCAAATTATCAAAGTACCAAACGCGAATCATATGAGAGTGATGAAAACTAGCTTGATGATAATTCCCATGTGTCCTCGGGAGTGCTTTCCTTTATATAAGAGTTTGTCCAGGCTTGTCCTTTGCTACGAAAAGGATTGGGTCATATTACTGCACCTTATTTACTTTTATTACTTGTTACCCATTACAAATTACCTTATCACAAAACTATCTGTTATCGATAATTTCAGTGCTAGCAGAGAATACCTTGCTGAAAACTGCTTATCATTTCCTTCTGCTCCTCGTTTGGTTCGACACTCTTACTTATCGAAAAGGCTACGATAGATTCCCTACACTTGTGGGTCATCAAGACTCTTTTCTGGCGCCGTTGCCGGGGAGTGAAGCGCCTTTGGTAGGTGGAATTTGGTAAGGAAAAATTTATATAGTGTGTTGAAATTTGTTGTCACTTGTTACTATGGAACATAATCCTTTGAGGGGCTTGTTCAGGGTATCTTCACCCCGACCAGTAGAGCAAAGAGTTTCTCCTCAACCTACTGAACCTACTGAAAATGTTTACTTTGAAATCCCTTCGGGTATGATAGAGAAACTGCTAGCTAATCCTTTCACAGGTGATGGAACATTACATCCCGATTTGCACCTAATCTATGTGGATGAAGTTTGTGGATTATTTAAGATTGCAGGTATGCCCGAGGATGTTATCAAGAAGAAGGTCTTCCCTTTATCTTTGAAGGGAGAGGCATTGACATGGTTTAGGCTATGTGATGATATGGGATCATGGAACTACAACCGATTGAAATTGGAATTTCATCAGAAGTTTTATCCTATGCATCTTGTTCATGGTGATCGTAATTATATACTTTTTGGCCTCGCGAAGGAGAAAGCATTGCTCAAGCTTGGGGGAGGCTTAAGTCAATGTTATATTCATGCCTCAATCATGAGCTCTCAAAAGAAATGATTATTCAAAAATTTTATGCTCGGCTTTCTTTCAGTAATCGCTCCATGCTCGATACTTCTTGTACTGGATCTTTTATGATGAAGACTATTTAATCAAATGGGATTTATTGGAGAGAATTAAACGCAACTCTGAAGATTGGGACCTAGACGAAGGTAAGGAGTCAGGTATAACACCTAAGTTTGATTGTGTTAAATATTTTATGGATACCGATGTTTTCTGTGAATTTAGCACTAAATACGGACTTGACTCTGAGATAGTAGCTTCTTTTTGTGAATCCTTTGCTACTCATGTTGATCTCCCTAAGGAGAAGTGGTTTAAATATAATCCTCCCATTGAAGTAAAAGTAGTTGCACCTATTAAAGTTGAAGAAAAGACTATCACTTATAATGATCCTGTTGTTCCCACTCCTTATATTGAGAAGCCACCTTTCCCTGTTAGAATAAAGGATCGTGCTAAAGCTTTAACTGTGGTCAAGAAAAGTAATATTAAGACACCCAAACCCCCTGAGAAAATTAAAGTTGAACCTAGTGTTGCTATGGTTAAAGATCTCTTGGCCGATAATATTGATGGGCATGTTATTTACTTCTGTGATGAAGCTGCTAGAATTGCTAGACCTGATACTAAAAATAAACTTAGACCTGTTTTAGGCATGCCTATTATTTCTGTTAAAGTAGGAGGTCATTGCTATCATGGCTTATGTGATATGGGTGCTAGTGCAAGTGCAATACCTCATTCCTTATACAAAGAAATTATGCATGGTATTGCACTTTCTGAGATAGAAGAGATTGATGTTACAATTAAGCTTGCCAATAGAGATACAATTTCACCAGTTGGGATTATTAGAGATGTTGAAGTCTTGTGTGGGAAAGTTAAATACCCTGCTGATTTCTTATTCTTGGTTCCCTGCAAGATAACTTTTGTCCCATTATATTTGGTAGAGCCTTCTTGAATATTGTTAATGCTAATATAGACTGCAATAAAGATATTGTTTCTGTTGGTTTAGGGGATATGTCTCATGAATTTAATTTTGCTAAATTTCATAGACAAACCCATAGACAGGATAAATTTCTTTCTCATCAAGATAAGCATATTTAAGAGTATCAGGTAAAGCCTTAAGCTCAAACACGATATCACCCTTAGGTGGAGGAGGATCCCCTAAGATTTCAATAGGCAAGTTGTGCTTCAAAATAGGTCCCTGTTTAAGGAATACTTCATCTATTTCCCTTCTTTCATTCATAAAGAATTTCCTAGTAAAGATGAAATTATTGGTCTTGCTTCTATTGCTGTGCCTCCTAGTGATCCTTTAGAACAATATTTGCTAGACCATGAAAATGATATGTTTATGAATGAAAGAAGGGAAATAGATGAAGTATTCTTTAAACAGGGACCTATTTTGAAGCACAACTTGCCTGTTGAAATCTTAGGGGATCCTCCTCCACCTAAGGGTGATATCGTGTTTGAGCTTAAGCCTTTACCTGATACTCTTAAATATGCTTATCTTGATGAGAAAGAAATTTATCCTGTTATTATTAGTGCTAACCTTTCAGAGCATGAAGAAAAGAAATTATTGAAAACTCTGAAGAAGCACCATGCTGCTATTGGATATACTCTTGATGATCTTAAGGGCATTAGTCCCACTCTCTGCCAGCACAAAATAAAATTAGAGAAAGACGCAAAACCGGTTGTTGATCACCAACGATGGTTAAATCCTAAGATGAGAGAAGTGGTAAGAAAAGAAATACTAAAGCTTCTGGAGGCAGGTATAATTTATCCCGTTGCTGATAGTCAGTGGGTAAGTCCCGTCCATTGTGTCCCTAAGAAGGGAGGTATTACTGTTGTTCCTAATGATAAAGATGAATTGATCCCTCAAAGAATTTTTATAGGTTATAGAATGGTAATTGATTTCCGCAAATTAAATAAAGCTACTAAAAAGGATCATTACCCATTACCTTTTATTGATCAAATGCTAGAAATATTATCCAAACATACAAAAATTTTCTTTCTAGATGGTTATTCTGGTTTCTCTCAAATACCTGTGTCAAAAGAGGATCAAGAAAAGACAACTTTTACTTGCCCTTTTGGTACCTTTGCTTATAGACGTATGCCTTTTGGTTTATGCAATGCACCCGCTACTTTTCAAAGATGTATGACTGCTATATTCTCTGACTTTTGTGAAAATATTATTGAGGTATTCATGGATGATTTCTCCGTTTACAGAACTTCTTTTGATGATTTCTTATGCAACCTTGATCGAGTTTTGCAGAGATGTGAAGAAACTAATCTTGTCTTGAATTGGGAGAAGTGCCACTTTATGGTTAAAATTTCTAAAAGAGGTATTGAAGTTGATAAAGCTAAAGTTGATGCTATTGAAAAGATGCCGTGTCCTAAGGACATTAAAGGTATAAGAAGTTTCCTTGGTCATGCCAGTTTTTATAGGAGGTTCATTAAGGACTTCTCTAAAATTTCTAGGCCTCTAACTAATCTCTTACAAAAATATGTTCCTTTTGTTTTTGATCATGACTGTGTAGAAGCATTTGAAATACTTAAGAAAGCTTTGATTTCTGCACCTATTGTTCAGCCTCCTGATTGGAATTTACCATTTGAAATCATGTGTGATGCTAGTGATTATGCTGTAGGGGCTGTTCTAGGACAAATAGTTGATAAGAAATTAAATGTTATTCAATATGCTAGTAAAACTCTAGACAGTGCTCAAAGAAATTATGCTACTACTGAAAAAGAAATTTTAGCAGTTGTGTTTGCTTGTGATAAGTTCAGACCTTATAACGTTGATTCTAAAGTAACTGTTCACACTGATCATGCAGCTATTAAATATCTTATGGAAAATAAAGATGCTAAACCTAGACTTATTAGATGGGTTCTCTTGCTACAAGAATTTGATTTGCATATTATTGATAAAAAGGGAGTTGAGAACCCCCTTGTAGACAAGTTGTCTAGGTTAGAGAATGTTCTTGATGACCCACTACCTATTGATGATAGCTTTCCTGATGAACAATTAGCTGTCATAAATGCTTCTCGTACTTCTCCATGGTATGCTGATTATGCTAATTATATTGTTGCTAAGTTTATACCACCTAGTTTCACATACCGGCAAAAGAAAAAGTTCTTCTATGATTTAAGGCATTACTTTTGGGATGACCCACACCTTTATAAAGAAGGAGTAGATGGTGTTATTAGACGTTGTGTACCTGAGCATGAACAGGAATAGATCCGATGCAGGTGTCACTCCGAGGCTTATGGAAGACACCATGCTGGAGACAGAACTGCACATAAGGTATTGTAATCCGGTTTTTATTGGTCTACTCTCTTCAAGGATGCCCGTAAGTTTGTCTTGTCCTATGATGAATGTCAAATAATTGGTAATATTAGTAGATGTCAAGAAATGCCTATGAATTATTCACATGTTATTGAACCATTTGATGTTTGGGGCTTTGATTATATGGGATCGTTTCCTTCCTCTAATGGGTATACACATATTTTAGTTGCTGTTGATTACGTTACTCAGTGGGTAGAAGCTATTCCAACTAGTAGTGCTGATCATAACACCTCTATTAAGATGCTTAAAGAAGTTATTTTTCTGAGGTTTGGAGTCCCTATATATTTAATGACTGATGGTGGTTCACATTTTATTCATGGTGCTTTTCGTAAAATGCTTGCTAAGTATGATGTTTATCATAGAATTGCATCTCCATATCATCCACAGTCTAGTGGTCAAGTAGAATTGAGTAATAGAGATCTTAAATTAATTTTGCAGAAGACTGTTAATAGATCTAGAAAGAATTGGTCCAAGAAACTTGATGATGCATTATGGGCTTATAGAACTGCATATAAAAATCCTATGGGTATGTCTCCGTATAAAATGGTTTATGGAAAGGCATGCCACTTACCTCTTGAACTAGAACATAAGGCATATTTGGCCATTAAAGAGCTCAATTATGATTTCAAACTTGCCGATGAGAAGAGCCTTTTTGACATTAGCTCACTTGATGAATGGAGAGCCCAGACTTATGAGAATGCCAAACTATTTAAATAAAAAGTTAAAAGATGGCATGATAAAAGGATATGAAAGCGTGAGTTTAATGTAGCTGATTATGTATTGCTATTCAACTCTCATTTAAGATTATTTGTAGGCAAACTCCTCTCTAAATGGGAAGGTCCTTACATCATCGAGGAGGTCTATCGTTCCGGTGCCATAAAAATCAACAACTTCGAAGGCACAAATCCGAGGTTGGTGAACGGTCAAAGAATCAAACATTATATCTCAGGGTTGTCAAGGCCAGGCATCATGTCTTCTCCTTCCTCTTCCAACAATCACTACTAAAAAAGGGCTATAGATGGGATTGATACTAATGGCGCACCAGACAAGCGGTGCGCCATTAGTGTATACTAATGGCGCACCACCTACTGATACGCCATTAGAGTTGAAACTACTAATGGCACACCTGGCCCAGGGTGCGCCATTAGTATCAATTTTTTTAACTAGTGCGCCTGTCCAAACATACTAATGGCGCATCCAGATACAGTGCGCCATTACTAGTTGTAACTAGTAATGGCGCACCAGCCGGAAAGTGCGCCACTAATGTTGTTTTTTTTATTATATTTTTTATTCCCTTTTTTGCAAAACTACTAATGGCGCACTGTTCCACCGTGCGCCATTACTAGTTTAAACTAGTAATGGCGCACTGTGGGACAGTGCGCCATTAGTATTTTTTTGCAAAACTACTAATGGCGCAACACCAGGAGGTGCGCCATTAGTAACCTGGATTACTAATGGCGCATTTAGAGTTGGTGCGCCATTAGTAAGTGGGCAGCAACAAGATATTTTGGACAGCCACTCCTACCCACACTCACTTTCTCCCCACTTCATTCTCTCCACCTCCTCCTTGTCTCGGGTGCCTCCTCTTTTTCACCTCATTTCCACCATAGATTCATTCAATTTAAGTGGTTAAATTACCTTGTTTTGATAGGTAAGTAAGGGGGGAAGCTATATTTATGTTGTTCTCCCTACAACAATGTGCACATGCACTTTTTATGTACTAGCTAGATCTATGTATGTTCGTGGTGTTGCATATGTTTGTGGTGTTGCATATGTGTTTGTGTTTGGAGGTGTACCAGTATTTGAAATTCGATAGTTGCCAATATTTTGCCGGAATGTTGATTCATTTCCGTTTCGGCGAGAATTTTGGCATTAAGCATTCTTTTTGGTCCTATTTTTAGGGAAAGTCATGCCAAATTTTTTCTTGGTTCTAAAATATCGTTTTGCTCTACCCCGCAGGCGACCATGGTCCGCATGATGACCGAAGGCATCGTGAATAGGTTTTAGAGGTCTGCGAAGGCCGAGATGCTTCAAAAGAACGAGACGGAGATAAGATGTCCGTGTCGAAGATGCAAGCTGAAGAGCCTTATTGCGGACCCGGAATCCGGGCAGGTGCGGGACCACCTGCTCTTGCGTGGTTTCATGGATGGCTATCGGTGGCAAGGTGATGAAGATGACTACGAAGTCGTCCATGGGGGCCGGGCAAGAAATGAGGAAGGGCAGCAAGACAACCACCGCGGCTCGGGCGGGCGAGAAGACGAAGAATCCCGAGGAGATGATCACGACGGCGATGTTGTACACAGTCATCATGTAGAAGATGCGGGACATGATGATGAGGAAGATGCCGGAGCAGTCGATGGGCATGATCATGAAGATGATGATGCCGGCGGAGCAGATGACGCTGGACCATCGATGGGCTGGGTGCAGGACCCTCATATTCAAAAGCTGCTTCTCAAGCAGACGGATAACGCAAGAGCTGCCGCCCGAGAGAAAGCCAAGATGGATCAACTTGAGTTAGACGCGGTTACTCCATTGTATGAAGGATGCAGGCCCGAACATACCCGCCTGAAAGTAACGCTCATGGCTCTGGAGATGAAGGTAAAACACAAAATGACCGACGCATGATTCGACGAGAACATGTCATTCTGGCACGAACGTCTTCCCGAGGGGAACAAGTGCCCGACCAGTTTGGAGGAGGCGAAGAAAATCGTGTGTCCTCTGGATTTACCGCACGTGAAATACCATGTGTGCATGAACAATTGCATCATTTATCGGGATGAGCATGCGGAGTCTACCATATGTCCGGTGTGCGGCGTCACTCGATACAAGAAGAGGAAGAAAGCTCCTCGAAAAGTGGTGTGGTACTTTCCGATCACTCCTCGTCTGCAGCGGTATTTCACGGACCCTAAGGTAGCAAAGCTCCTGCATTGGCACGCGGATAGGGAGGAGAAGAAGCGAGAAGATGACGCAAATGATCCGGAGATAGATAAAAAAGACAAGATGCTGAGTCACCCTAAGGATGCGTGCCAGTGGCAAGCGTTGAACTTCGAAGACCCAGAATTTGGGAATGATCCAAGGAACATCGTGCTGGGCGCGAGCACCGATGGAGTCAATCCGTTTGGCAGCCAGAGAAGCACACATAGCACCTGGCCTGTGTTTGTGTGGATGTACAACCTTCCCCCTGGTTGTGCATGAAGAGGAAGTACATTCACATGAGTATGCTAATTGAAGGACCGAAACAACCAGGGAACGACATCAATCTGTATCTGGGGCTGCTGAAAGAGGAGCTTGACACGCTGTGGAAAACGCCAGCCAATACGTGGGACGCCGTAGAGAAAGAATATTTCCCTATGAGAGCCGCGCTGCTCACGATGGTGCACGACTATCTCGGTTACGGATATGTCGCGGGGTAGGTGGTCCATGGATTTTCTGGATGCGTCAGGTGCATGGATGACACAACGTATCGCCAGCTAGATAGAGATCCCGGGTCTTCGAAAACCGTGTTCATGGGACATCGAAGGTGGCTTCGCGATGATGACCCGTGGAGAAAACGCAAGGATCTGTTTGATGGTGAAACCGAACCCCGAGGACGCCCGCGTACGAGGAGCGGCGAGGAAATAGACGAGCTGTTGAAAAATTGGAAAGACTGCCCACTGCCGGGAAAGAAGCAAAAGGCGCCAGAGCCGGGAAAGAAGCGAAAGGCGCCAGAGCCGCTGCTGAAGGTATGGAAAACGAGGTCTGTTTTCTGGGACTTGCCGTACTGGAAGATCCACCGTGTGCCTCACAGCCTTGATGTCATGCATATCACGAAGAACGTGTGCGAGAGTCTGCTTGGTACCCTGCTCAACATGCCAGAGAGGACCAAAGATGGGCCGAAAGCAAGGGCAGACTTGAAATCAATGGGCATCAGACAGGAGCTTCACGCTATATATGATGATCATGATGATGATGATGATGATGAGGCGAAGCAGGACATGGAAAGTCGTCACAAAGGCAAAAAGGCCAAGAAGACCGGAAATGACTACCCTCCCGCATGCTTCACTCTAAGTCAGGAGGAGATCGAGCAGTTTTTCACCTGCCTCGTTGGAGTAAAACTTCCTTACGGTTACATGGGGAAGATAAGCAGATACCTAGACCCAGCGAAGCTGAAGTTCAGCGGGATGGAGTCTCACGACTGTCACGTGCTGATGACGCAGATACTTCCAGTTGCAATCCGTGGGATCATGGACGCGCACGTCCGTGAAACCCTATTTGGCCTATGCAACTTTTTTGACGTCATCTCTCGGAAGTCTGTTGGCGTGAGGCAACTCAGAAGGCTACAGGAAGAGATCGTGGTGATACTATGCGAGCTTGAGATGTACTTCCCGCCCGCATTCTTCGACATTATGGTGCATCTGCTGGTCCATATCGTGGACGATATCATCCAACTCGGGCTGACGTTCCTGCACAGCATGATGCCGTTCGAAAGGATGAATGGTGTCATCAAAGGATACGTTCGCAACATGTCACGTCCAGAGGGAAGCATAGCCAGGGGCTTTCTGACCGAAGAGTGCATCTCCTACTGGACGAATTATCTAGGCATCGAGAACCCCGTTGGTCTGCCCGTCAACAGGCACCTCGGCAGGCTCGCTGGATGGGGTCACCGTGAGGGTCGTCGCGAAATGCATGTCGACTTCGAGGGTCGACTCGCCGACTTTGAAAGAGCAAACCTAGTCGCGCTACAACACATAGACGTGGTCGATCCTTGGGTGGTACAGCACAAAACCTTTATTAAGAAGACGTACAATGACCGAGGCCAACAGAGGACGGACGGAGATATACTCAAAGAGCACAACTCATGTTTCACGCGTTGGTTCAAGTAGAAGCTTCTGTCGTACCCTTTACATGAGGATTCTTCCGCGGAAGAACAACTCATATTCGCCTTGTCACAGGGCGCCGAGCACAACCTGATGACCTATGAGGCGTACGATATCAACGGCTACACATTCTACACCGAGGCCAAGGACATGAAGAGCGATGGTTATCAGAACTCCGGGGTAACGATGGAATCCTACACCGGTAACGACAAGGACAGATACTACGGAAGGATCGAGGAGATCTGGGAGCTGAGCTACGCTGGAGAGAAGGTCCCGATGTTCCGTGTCAGATGGGCCAAGAGCGTCCTAAAAGAAGACCGGTATTTCAC
>NC_057812.1:86443454-86443985 GCF_018294505.1 Triticum aestivum | reverse complement strand
CCTCCCCCGCTCCACCGGCATTACTGTTTGATGTAATTTTTTTAAAAATTATTACTGCCTTATAAAAAAATATTACTATTATGATTTAAACAAGTTTGAACATATTTAAACACAAATAAGTATCAAACAACATTTTAAATGGATAAGAAAAATTGTGGAGCCTGAGAATCGAACCCAGGACCTCCTGGTGTGAGAACTGGCTGTTGACCAATCGAGCTAGTAGAGGGAACTTGGTGTGGATCAGGTCAGGTGGAAGATAACCTATTGGCTCGAGCAGAAGTCAAAAAAAAATACTAATGGCGCACCACGGTGGGGTGCGCCATTAGTATGGATATACTTATGGCGCACCGAGGGGTGGTGTGCCATTAGTATTGTGCCCGGCCCCATCCATATTCCCCTCCCTCCCCGGCCCCTCCCTATCCCCTCTCTCTCCCTCGCCCTCGCCCTCGATCCCCTTCCCCTCTCCTCTCCCGACGCCGCTGCCCCGCCGCCCCGACGCCGCCTCGACGCTGCCCCGCCGCCCCGACGCCG
>NC_057812.1:86428636-86443032 GCF_018294505.1 Triticum aestivum | reverse complement strand
CCCCAACATCCTCCCCGCGCCCAACTCCCCGGCATCCTTCCCCCGCCCCATCCCGCTCTTCACCTCCGCCTCGCCCTCTCACCACGGCCACAGAGGCTCCTGGATCTGGACCAGCCGCCGCCGGACAGCAGCAGGTCAGTAAGCCTCTCTCTCTCTCTCTCTCTCTCTCTCTCTCTCTCTCCATTCATGTACCTTCCCCTGGCCTGCTGTGACTCACTCAACCCCCATTTGCATCTAGGCAGGCGGCATCCGTCACCGGTAGGCAGGCGACATCCATCACCGGCAAACCTCCCACGCACCGTGCCTCGGACACACAGTAGCAGGTCAGACCCCCCCCCTCTCTCTCTCTCTCTGGCACGATGAGTTATAGGATCAATGCCTAAGTTTTGTTGAGCACACAGATTTCTTTTCTATAAGCATTGGTATTATGTGCTTCCCATAGTTGGTATAAGATGATTTAAGCTTAACAAACAAAATGCACACCGAAACACCCCCAATTCCAGCTCCTTGAATTCTTAGAACTATGGATACCCAGCTCCACTAATTCATGGGCCTGTTTGCGAGAGCACCAGCTCTAAATAAACTGTTAACATCAGTTGGGATGTTCAAGCAATTGGCATGCCATGGCATAGAGGTACAGAAATCTTACACAGGGTCAGCACCAGCTTCCAGTAATAGTTTCAAGCATGCAGTTAAACCTTTCATCTCAGGAGCAACAACCAAAGGGGCTACAAGACCACCATTGACATCTGCACCAGCCTGCCAAAAAATACTATATATTACAAATCGGTTTGTAGAGGAACTCTCTATGGGCTGTTAGGTTCATTGCCGATTAGACATGGTGTTTTCTTGTGTTAAACCTTAGTGTAGAGCGGCCACAAAAATGTCTCAAAGGTAGCACAAACAATAAACACCATCAAAGAAGGCCAAACCTACTTTAGTGTCAAAAAATATAGCATTGAGCAAAAATTTGCTTAACTAATTCTAACTTTCCAAGGCCTAACACAACAAAAATGAATACTGCAGGCACGATACCTCCACCAGGAGCTTGACACATTTCAGTGAGGGAGCAGTTATAGCAACAAGAAGAGGGGTGTCAACACCACCAGGTAGTTTCTTGTTACACTAGCAAAAACAGATTACACACGATTTACTATACTGAAGTAAGATGTAGGAAAGAGCAAACAAATAGAAGAAAGAATGCATTTGTTGTCCTGTGGCCTTCTGTAAAAGAGAAAGGGAAAAAATCAATAGCATTGCAAAAGCAAACATGTATCAACTGAAAGGAGGAGAAGTAGTTTATTTCATAGAGTAAACATTAGCACTATTTGACAGTAAAAGGTTTTAGCTAATTTGAATTAACTGAAAGCAGCAGTACATCATTTTTATTGACAGTAAAATGTTCAAAGAAACAGATATGTAAAACCCCCATAGTTATGTCTTTCGTACAATATGCCATGAAAAGGTGTGCCATTTTCATAGAAGAGAAAACCGGCCTGCCTTTCGGCCTTTTGGTTGCAAGTGCATTTCACTCAAATCACTCAGTAAGTGATAGCATTCCTTGTGAAATGTTCAAATTAGCTAAAACCTGTGCACATGTAAAAGGTTCAGTAAGTGATGACAGTAAAATGTTCAAAGAAACAGCTGAAACTCCTCTACCGGTGGTTGCACTTGTCTGCAGGATATGTAAAACATTTTTATTGACAGTAAAATGTTCATTTAGTTTTAGTAAACAAATATTGCCAAGCATGACATGGCCTTTGTGATCTCCTACTCCTGAATTTTCATGTCACTTGTGCTATTAGTAGTTTTTTGACAGTAAAAGGAATTTTCATGTCACTTGTGCATATGGTTGCATTCTAATTAATGAAGCCAAATTTCTAAATGGTTCACATTCCTTCCGCAGGCGACTGAAAGCAGTAGCGCGGGGTCGACTAAGAGCAACCCTTGGGACACCACTCTAAATAGGGCGTTGAATGTAATGAAGAACAAGGATAAGCTCAGTAAGCCAACGTCAGCTGGTCGTGTGGCCGGCAAAGGCTTGTCGACAAAATGGTCATCATACTATAACACTGGTGGGCGAAAGGAGAAAAACACCAGCTCAGAAAGCCAGGCGCGCGAGGTTGAATAACTCAGGGCACAGGTGGCGCAGATTCCGGAGATTGTCCAAGAACAAGTGCAACAACAACTCGGAGCGATGATCACCGCCATTGTGCCTACCTTGATCCAGGGGATTAGTGCGTGGATTGCGGGCGGCCAACAGGGGCCGCCCCCGATTCCTAGCTTCACGGCCAGCAACTCGCAGAATGCAATGGCAGGGCCATTGGTGTCTCCGGCGGAGGCGGCATTGGTGTCTCCGGCAGAGGCGGCACGGGAGCTTAATGCACCCGGGTGTACGCCGGCCGGCACCTCTGCAGCAAGCGGCCCCTCCGTCAACTGCACGCCCGCCGTTGGCGGTGCCTCGACATTAGCCGAGCTCGACGCCATCATCACGGTCAATAATTAAGCCTCTCTCGGCCGAGGACTTCGTCTCCTTGCCTTTGACTGGGCATCCCTGACGCCCTACATGTTTTCGCAGGGCGCCGCCAACATTCCGTGCACTCTCCTGCACTTCGTGAACAACGAGTTGGTCGATGTCGCCAAGGGCAAAATCATTCAACCGGGCAACCCCTTGTTCCACGGTACCCAGATGCCACCCAACTTGTTTAGGGTTCAACTGGTTCGGGTGCTGCTAGGCTGCGACGAGTTGTTACCTCTGATTTGACCCGTCGGGGCCGACGATGATGACGTGATGACCCTCAGTGCTTGCCTGAGCTGGCCCCTACTTTGGCCGAAGAGCCAGATTCGTTTGGGGGCGGGGGACACCACCCCAAAGACAACACCGCCAGTCGTGCCGCCGCCAAGTCGGCCCCATGGCAAGACCTCCGCAACGGTGCCGGACATCCCTATGCCACTGGATCCAAACATGCATATGGCACAGGATCAGAACGACGACGACAATGATACATTTGCCAACGTCGATCAGTACTTTGCCGATCATGGGTACGGTGGCGACTTCATGGGGCCTCCTTCTCAAGAACCCAACCCAACAAAAGACGTGCATGATCTAGCTGGTACCGCGGAGAAGCCAAGTTGCAACAGGCGTCGTCTGCAGTTCATCTCTCAGGAAACGCCTCCAGCTGCCGACTTCACCGAGCCTCAGATAGGCGAGGTGCGAAATATGAACAGCCCCAACACACTCAAGAAGGCGGTCTGTGAGCAGAACTCGGTCCCATTACAGGAGAAGAAGAAGGCAGGCAAAAGAAAGATTAACAAGGGTGCGGGCCAGCCGGCACCGAGTACGATCCGTGCTCAGGACGGGCCACCTTCACCTTAGGATATCTCGAGGAGGGTGCATGTGGCGGGTAGGCCGATGCTACTGAGAAATATGCTCGATGCTGCAACCGGTGCTATGCGGAGTCTGCATGACAGTGTTCTTTCTTTGGAGAAGCGGCGTCTCAGAGAGAAGGATGTGGCATGCCCGGTTTTTGCGGCCAAGGTGCCAGAGGGCAAGGGCTTTGTGGATAACTCCATCAGGGGTACGATCGTCCTGCGGTTTGATGACATCCATGCTATGTAGAACCTTCATCCGCTGCACTACACCATCGTTCGGCTATTTTCGCTGAGTATGGAGATGCGGATCATTCGCGACAAGACCCCGGACATCGTGATAGTCGACCCCTTCTACATGCGTGCCAAGATCTTGGGCAGCGCTGGGGACCGGCAAGTCGCGAGTTCTTACCTCGAAGGCGTCATTCTGGCAAACCAAGATAAGGATAACTTCCTCGTGCCTTACTTTCCCGAGTAAGTCCTCCCCTCAACCGCCCCGTAATATATGAATTCTTAGATTTCGATCGTTTTTCTTTTAACATTCCGTGTTTTCTACAGTGACACACATTGCACGCTCATCCTCCTATGCCCCAAATATTCCATGGCCACGCATTTCGACCCGGAACGTCAGTCCAACGTAGACTACACAAATGTCAAGAAGGTTCTTGATAATGTTCTCCCCGGCTATGTCAAATCTGGAGGCACCTTCACCAGGCCTATTCGTAAGTACGGCAAGCACGTGTTCTCCCACAATACGACGTTCTGCTGCGTCAGGCAGCCGCCTGGCGGTCAGAAGGGTGCCTACTACGCCATCCATCACATGCGGGCGATCGTACGGGACCATCATCACCTTCTGCTACCGAGTAAACTCAAAGATTGGGCCGCGAGCGTGTCGGCAATCCAGGACGCGGACATCAGACAAGAATTCTTTCGCATCCAGTCGGAGTTTGCGGAAATCATCCATCAAGATGTCCTTCGTACCTCGGGGCAGTTCTACCTCAGAAATCAACCGTCCAACAGTGACATCGACACAATCCTACAAATGCAGGCTGACAACGCCCGTTCTTTCATGACTCCCACGATAGACAGCGGCTTTATCCATGCTCCGGTCCCTTGAGTCGAGTCGAAAGCAGTGATGCTGTGTCTAGTTCTGAAACATCGATTGGCTCATGTTGTAATTAAACTTTAATGAACTTGTAGTATGTCTCTTTGTTTTCGAGAGTCATTCAACTTAAGATGTAATCGATGCTATTAATGTCTTGCTTTTCTCTTTCGATCGTTCTGTTGCATACTTATATATTGCTTATGTATTGTCTGTGAATTGGTACTAACATTTCGTTTGGCTACTATAGCG
The DNA here is from genome assembly GCF_018294505.1 of Triticum aestivum. NCBI lineage: Eukaryota > Viridiplantae > Streptophyta > Magnoliopsida > Poales > Poaceae > Triticum > Triticum aestivum. Next base: position 86,438,309 of record NC_057812.1, on the reverse strand, counting down.
ATGCCGTGGTATGTCATGTACAAGGGTAAGGTTCCCGGAGTCTACGACGACTGGGAGGAGTGTCAGAGACAGGTTCACCGATTCAGCGGCAACAGTTACAAAGGGTACGCCACTAGGGCCGAGGCCGAATCTAGATACACCCGCTATCTAGCGGGAGAGGGGAGGGAGCGTTGGAGGAACCGGATGAAGACGAGTTTCATCGTGATGATGCTCATCGTGATGACCGCAGCTCTCTTCTATGTGATGGTAGTTTAGATGATCGATATCGACTTGTAATGTGAAGACAAACTCGCGATCTCGAGACTTGTAATATAATGTTCTATCTTTGTTCGGTCTTTTCAATTCGGAGACTAATATGATGAATTGTATTCGGAGACTAAAATGATGAATTGTATTCAGAGACTAATCTTCTATTGTATTCGATGAATCTGTTGTTGATGTGTGCTGTTTATATTTTGTCCAATTATAAATTTTGTAACCTGTGCAAAAAACAGAAAATTAAAAAATAAAAAAACCTAATATTCATACTAATGGCGCATCACATCATAGTGCGCCATTAGTATGCCAAAGGATACTAATGGCACATCATTAAACAGTGCGCCATTAGTATGCCGAACTTACTAATGGCGCATCTCGTTGTCGTGCGCCATTAGTATGCCAAAGCACCTGGGTATACATGGCCCCCTGGGAGGCATACTAATGGCGCACTGTTATATATACTAATGGCGCATCTGAGGTGCGCCATTAGTATACCAGATACTAATGGTGCACCCGTGGTGCGCCATTAGTAAAATATACTAATGGCGTGCTACTAATGGCGCACCACTAATGCGCCATTAATGGCCAAATTAGGTGCGCCATTAGTAGGCCTTTTCCTAGTAGTGAATGAGGGCGACGATGCTTGGCTAATGAAGATAGAGCTGAAGAGAGAAGAGCCCGGAGAGATCAACACGGATGACGGGATCAAGAAGGCCGTGGGGGATCAAGTTCTGACAGTAGTAGAAGAAGACATCCTTCAACCTCATCACAATCTCTTTACCCCAACAGAGATTGAAGCTTTCAAGATGATTGACTTAGCTCGCATCCAAAACAAGTATCTCACAAGTGAAAATATTTTGTTGAAGGAGCATATCATCGCACTCAAGAGCATTATTCACAAATTGGAGGATCTCCTACGCTCGATGTGCGATTATCCATTATCACCAACGCCCTCTTCACCAACAAAGAAGGAGACATAAACACATGGGTATGGGCACTCCCCTTGGCAACTGCCAAGCTTGGGGGAGTGCCCCGGTATCGTATCACCATCTCACTTTTATCTTTACCATTTTTCTTAGTTTGATCCTTTTGGTAATATCTTGACCTAGTATAATAAAGTTTTAGTATGATCTAGTTTTGAGTTTTTCTTTGTGATCCTTCTATGTAATCGAGTCTGTGAGCTATATATAATAAAGATTAGTGTTGAGTCAAGGGCTTGATTATCTTATTATGATCTTGAGGGAATAAAATAAAATAAAAAAGGGGAGAATAAAAATAAATAAAGAGATCATATGGATATTATGGAGAGTAATGACTTCACATATAGAGAGTATGATGAATACAAGTTGTTGAGAGTTGACAAACATAGTTTTGGTCATCATTGCAATTAATAGGAAGTAATAAAGAAAGAGAGGTTCTCACATATAAATATACTATCTTGGACATCTTTTATGATTGTGAGCACTCATTAAAATATGACATGCTAAAGAGTTTAGGTTGGACAAGGAAGACAATGTAATGGGTTATGTTTTCTTACATTTGAGATAAATTATATTGTCATGGATCATCCAACATGTTGATCTTGCCTTTCCCTCTCATGCTAGCCAAATTCTTAGCACCAAGTAGAGATACTACTTGTGCTTCCAAATATCCTTAAACCCAGTTTTGCCATGAGAGTCCACCATATCTACCTATGGATTGAGTAAGATCCTTCAAGTAAGTTGTCATCGTTGCAAGCAATAAAAATTGCTCTCTAGATATGTATGACTTATTAGTGTGGAGAAAATAATCTTTATACAATCTTGTGATGTGGAAAAAATAAAAGCGACGGACTGCATAATAAAGGTCCATATCACAAGTGGCAATATAAAGTGACATTCTTTCGCATTAAGATTTTGTGCATCCAACCATAAAAGCACATGAAAACCTCTGCTTCCCTTTGCGAAGGGCCTATCTTTTATTCGTGTATATTACTTTATATAAGAGTCATGGTGATCTTCACCTTTCCTTTTTACATTTTATCCTTTGGCAAGCACAATTTGTTGGAAAGACCAGATATATATAGCTAATTGGATGTGAGTTTTCATGAACTATTATTTTTGACATTACCCTTGAGGTAAAAGGTTGGGAGGCAAAACTATAAGCCCCTATCTTTCTCGGTGTCAGACTAAAACTTCATAACCATAAATATCGTGTGAGTGTTAGCAATTGTGAAACACTAAAAGATGGTTGAGTATGTGGACTTGCTGAGAAGCTCTTATATTGACTCTTTCCTATGTTATGATAAATTGCAATTGCTTCAATGACTGAGATTATAGTTTGTTAGTTTTCAATGAAGTTTTTAGTTCATACTTGAGTATGTGAATGAATTGTTACTTTAGCATAAGAGATCATATGACAATATATATATATATATATATATATATATATGTTGCTGTTCTAAGAATGATCATGATGCCCTCATGTCCGTATTTTATTTTATCGACACCTCTATCTCTAAACATGTGGACATATTTTTTGATTTTGGTTTTCGCTTGAGGACAAGCGAGGTCTAAGCTTGGGGGAGTTGATACGTCCATTTTGCATCATGCTTTTATATCGATATTTATTGCATTATGGGTTTTTATTACACATTATGTCACAATACTTATGCCTATTCTCTTTTATTCTACAAGGTTTACATGAAGAGGGGGAATGCCGACAGCTGGAATTCTGGGCTGGAAAAGGAGCAAATATTAGAGACCTATTCTGCACAAATCCAAAAGTCTTGAAACTTCATGGGAGAACATTTCAGAATATATAAAAAATATTGGGCAAAAGAAGTACTAGAGGGGGGCCACCCACCATGAGGGTGGGGGGCGCGCCCTACCCCCTAGGCGTGCCCCCTGCCTCGGGGCCCCCCTGGTGGCACTCTGATGCCCATCTTGGGCTATATGGAGTCTTTCTTCGAGGAAAAATCATAAGGAAGCTTTCGGGACGAAACTCCACCGCCACGAGGCGGAACCTTGGCGGAACCAATCTAGGGCTCTGGCGGAGCTGTTCTGCCGAGGAAACTTCCCTTCGGGAGGGGGAAATCATCGCCATCATCATCACCAACGATCCTCTCATCGGGAGGGGGTCAATCTCCATGAACATCTTCACCAGCACCATCTCATCTCAAACCCTTGTTCATCTCCACTACAAGAAATATGTCAACTTGTGACCTTGACTATTGGTCACTGAAAGGTCATTGTTTTTCATTTGCGACCTTTTTGTGACAAAAAGCAGAAGGTCAAAAGCTGGCGGTCGTAAACTGAAATTAACGACCTTCTCTGTGAGAAGGTCGTAGACGTTTACGACCAAAATATGCCCATTGTTTTGTTTTGGTCACTAGCAACCTCCCCAGGCCACGTAGGCATCCAGCATGGCAAGCTGATGTGGCACAAGATTCAGCCCGGTCCAATTCAGTATTCTACATGGGCCTAGCCCATTAATTAAGCCTATTAGTGTTTTTTCTCATATTAATTTTGGCTAGGTAGATGGGCCAAGCCCAACAATTAAGCCTTCTCATTTTTGGGCCGTGGCCTTTTCCGCTAGAAAGTTTTAGCTTTTTTGTAATATAAAAAAGGTCCACTAGTCAAATGGGTCCCAGATGACAGGTTCAGGTACGTGGGTCCCAGCTAGCAAGTTCATATTCTTCATATTTCAATTTAACAGTAAATAAATAACCAGTATCACTAGTGCAGAACCGGGCAATAGCACCGGTTCGTAAGGCCCTTTAGTGCCGGTTTGGTAACCGGCGCTAAAATATAGGCACTAAAGCCCCCCCCCCTTTAGTACTGGTTCAACACGAACCGGTGCTAAAGGGCAACCATGTGGCACGAGCCAGCATCGGGGGCAGGGAGCCCTTTAGTACCGGTTGGTGTCACCAACCGGTTCTAAAATGTTGAGGGGGTTTTGGGTTTATGATTTCTTTTTCATTTAATTTTGTGTTTTCCATTTAATTCCTTTTTGTTTGCTGGTATTTTACGATACTACATATTGTACACGTTATGCATATATATAAAATAGAATTTCTAGTAGAACCGATCATAATATATATATATATATATATCATCGAATGTCTCACACAACTTCCATTAATTAATTCACACATGTATATATATATATATATATATATATATATATATATATATATATATATACAATTCTCCTAATTGGTGCCTTCGGAGCACGATAACAATTGGAAGTGGTTCATGGGGGCGGTAGCGGGTAATAGTATTCTCCTTTGGGATCTATGACCCGGTCGAGCAAAAATCCCGCTATTTCCTCTTGAATTGCTTCTATGCGGTCCTGTGCTAGGAGCTTGTCCCGCACCTCTCTGAACTGTTAAGAAGGAGATCAATATGCATGTGTATTAGTTGTGTGACTAGATATCGATAATGGTGTAAAAATTGTGAATAGTGTTCTGACAATCGATATCATACCCACTCCTGTCTTTGAGATTTGCTCCTTTCAGATGCCATCATGCGAATGTGCTCGCAAACGTAGTATGCACATAGATCATTCCCCTGCGCCTGCTTCAGGGCCTTTATGAGAATGGAATTTGATCAGATAATAATTAATCAAGCATGATAATTAAAGAGATGGCAGCTAGCTAGAACTACTTAATTACTTACCTTGGGTCGATACCATTTCAGCTTTTGTTTCCATGCGCCTGGAGTGGCCCTGATGAACTTTGCCCAAGCCCTGCCCCGCCGACAAAGAAAATGAATAAATGGGTTATTAAATAGTTATTATCAGGAAATGACGAACTAATTAAATAGGCTGAGATATAGTTAATAATGATTGAAATTACATGTTGACTATCCCCTTCACGGTGGTGTAGTCACTTGCTTTCTTAAGTAGCAAGTCTAGTACTTCAACTGTTCCTTCATCAACTTTAATGATTAACAAGATCCAGTGAAATCTGCATGCACACACGTTTGCATGTCTTAATTAAGCGGGCATATGTAAGCAAAAACATGTAGCTAGCTAGTAGGGAAAAACTGAATTTGTAGTACAAGACAGTGTGACTCACTGGAAGTTGTAAGGAAGTAGTATATCTTCATTGTATTTGAGTTCCTTGAAGAACTGTAGCATGCTTTTCTCTACACTTTTTTCATGATATGGATCTATTTTCCATGTGTATTCATTAATGGTATTTGGGTCAACGAACCCAATGCCATAGCGTCCACCTTTTTTCATTTCATAAATCTTCATCCTGCATAATACCACAGAAAAGAATATAGTGAGGATAATTACAGGTAATGATTGATCAAAATGATCACTACAGCTAGCTTGAGACTTCAATTACAGAAAGAAATCACTTACAGACAATAGCGACTGACGATAGATTTGTCGAGTGCGTCTTTATTGTATAGCTGAAATAGTTCTGAATACTCAACGGTCACAGCTTTCTCATGGTAGTAATGATCCTTCTTGACATTCACCATGAGGGACTCTCGATTGGAAATCTTGGTAATGTCCATGTACCATTGATGCAATTCATACATTCTCGTTGGGAGCTTATTGACCTCCTCTGGCTCGACCAAAGGATGGCCCCGGGCATATTTCCGTTTTATTTCCTCCTCTCTAGTCGGAGACGTGGGCTCGATATCGAGGAGTTGTCCAACAGTGATCCTGATCGATTCAGCCTGCGCAATATGCTCCTCGATTATTACCACATCGCCCACCCTGGGAACATTAATGGTTTGCCCACAATAATATTGGGCGCGCCTACTCTCATGTGTTGTTGGCACAACAAGCGGGGGGATTGATTGCGCCGCCTGTTCTCCCAGCTGGGGAACGGTTTTACCGCTCGTTTTGCCAGCTGATTTGCTCGAGCTCGAGCTCTCCTCTTTCTGTAGACGTGCTCGATTTAACTTCCTGAGGTGGCGCTCATAGTCTGTGTCAACAGGCTTGGGAGCTGGTGGTCTAGCCATACGAATGAAGTGGTCAACCTTTTCCACAGGCACTTTCTCCCTTGACGGCGGTGGCGGTTTCGGTGCAAAATGGGCTTCCACCTCGGCCTTCGATATGGCTACGTTTTCCTCCTCGGACTTGTCGTAAGGCCTCTGCTGAAGAGGCGCGAGGCTTGGACCATATTGAAATCGCTTGCCTCCGCCTGTACCTGCAGTACTACCTCGACTTGTACCGCTACGCACCATAGCTGAGGCGGCTCTCTTCCGTGATTGCTGAGGCGGCGAAGACGGCTGACGTGGCTGAGTTGGAGGAGGAGGAGTGGCCTGAAGCTGTGCCGGACTTGGAGGAGGAGTGGCCTGACGCTTTGCCGGACTTGGAGGAGGAGTGGCCTGAAGCTGTGCCGGACTTGGAGGAGGAGTGGCCTGACGCGTTGGTGGACTTGGAGGAGCGGGAGTCTACTGACTCAGTGGCGGACTGCGACGAGGAGTCGGATGACGCGGTGTCGGTGGCCTTCGAAAGATGATGCAATCCTTTCTCCATAGGATGATACGATGGTTGGCCTCTCCTAGTGTGTGCTCATCGTCACCTCCAGGAATGTCAAGCTCTAGCCCCGAATATTGGTCCACCACCTCATCAACCAAGACACGAGCATAGCCCACTGGAATCGGGTTGCAATGGAAGGTTGCCTCAGGGGGATTTGTAAAAGCAAGGGCGTCCGCCGCCTTCATGGATATGTTCTTCATTTTGAAGTGTAACTCGCAGTTAGTGTTCTCCATGATGTCATCCACTGGGTAGCTATCCAGCAATGCGTTGCCGAGGGCGGAACCCACGCTGCTTCTCGTCATGGATGGGATGGTGCTATCCATTGGTGGATCATCCGCTAGCTGCTGAGACCCCCTTTGCTGGCTAAGTGAGTCGATTTGCTCCTGCTGCCGATGGAATTTGATTGCCAAGTCCGCGTGCGCTGATTCTAGGCCTTGAAGGCGTTCATAGTCTAGCTTCCTCTGCTCCTCCTCCATCTTCCTCTTCCTCTCCTCCGCAATCTTCTTTCTCGCACGGGTTCTGTAGTCGGTGTTCCAGTCCGAAAACCCCTCATACCACGGAATAGCGCCCATGCCTCGTGTTCTTCCCAGGTGTTCAGGATTTCCCAGGGCACGCGTAAGCTCATCGTTCTCTCTGTTGGGCTCGAACAACCCCGATCGAGCCTCTTCTATCGCAACAAGTAGCTTATCTTCGGCTCCTTCCAGACATGCCTTCTTCGAAACTTTGCCTGTCTTCGGGTCCAACTCCCCTCCATGCGCATAGAACCAAGTCCTGCACCTGGGGGCCAGCTCAATGTTTCTGGAGTGAAACATGCATCTAGCATCTCTTTCTCAGACTTATCCCAGTTAGGCATTCCCACCACATAGCCACCTGGCCCCAGCTTATGGAACTTATCCTTTTTTGCGGCATTGGCCTTGTTTATTCTGGACCGTTCCTTAGATAATTCCGAATCCTTGAATTTCACGAAATCGTCCCAATGAGCACTTTGCTTCTCTAGTGTTCCCTCGAATACTGGAGTCTTCCTTCCTCCCTTGACGTACTTGGCCCATTCACGAATCTTGTGGTTCTTGAATGCAACCGCCATCTTCCTAAGAGCAGCGTCCTTGACTTTCTCCACATCTACATCTGTGAAATGATCTGGTAGGGTGAAATGTTCCATGAGTGTTTCCCAAAGCAAATGTTTTTGTCTGTCGTCGATAAAAGTAACTCCTGGACGTGGCTTTGCTGGCTCTCTCCATTCTTGAAGGGAGATCGGGAGTTGGTCCTTCACAAGAACTCCGCACTGACGAATGAACTTGTCCGCAATCTTCTTAGGCGCTAATGGTTCGCCATTAGGTCTGATTGCCTCGATATTGTACTTTACGCCCTCCTTCAACTTTTTGTTCGGCCTCGTTTTGTCCTGTTGCCTGAAGATTTGCTTGATCCGGATGGCTGAAAGAAGAAAGATCGATTCGTTAATATATCTTCAAGTCATTTAAAACATATGATGATCACCAGATGCCTGCTTATATAAATATATATACCTCGCCGGTCTTTGTTGTTTCAAGATCAACATTTTCTTCGTCATGTTCATAGTTCATGACTTCATCAATTCGGTCGTCGTGATCGAATATCATATCACCCTCCCCGGTGTTGTTTAGATATTCGGAGCCGTCATAATCTTCTTCATTCTGATCATCATCTGGCCCGCGAGGATTCCGTATGATATTGAACAGGGCCTCTTCTCCCTCTGTGCCGGTATTGTCCGCCATAGGTTTTGTTTAACTAATCCAAAAGAAATATATTCAAATTACAGTGCATGGATGCAATCAATTAATAAGGAAAAACTGAATCAATCATAATACATAATAAGCATCATCGAATATAATTTCGAATACGCCGTCTCGAATAATAGATATAATCTCGAATACATCGTCTCGAATAATAGATATAATCTCGAATACATCGTCTCAAATAATATATAATCTCGAATACATCGTCTCGAATAATATATATCGAATACATCGTCGGATCATGCGGCACGGGCGGTGGACACCCAAAGAGAAGGAACCCTCACAGGTTCATAGCTGAAGTGAGATCCCTGAAGAAACTGCCATGTATTGGAGAACCTGCCGCCCTCTAATGCAACCATGTAGCGATGGACGTGCTCGTCCTCCTCCCTGACACGGCGACGTACCACCTCTGGCGGGGCCGACTCCCTCCGCACCGAAACTGGCCCACGCGAACGCCACCAAACGAGATCAGGGTCGACGACCGGGGCCGGGTTCGTCATCAAGCGGTGCCCCCCTCCAGGCAGCACCTCCCAGTGCCAGCCCGGCGGAGCCCAGTCCCAGACATGGGTCAGCCGGACGTCGTCGCGGACGGGTCGACGGCGAGGATGCGGGCCGGGCATCGTCGAGAACAAATACTAGCTATTTGCCCGCAAAATGTAACATTTTTTTAATGTTTGGATTTTGATAACTAAAATTTCTAACATTTCTACATAACTAACATTCCTATCACATTTCTAACAATGCTATATAACTAACATTTCTAACAATGTTATATAACTAACATTTCTATAACTAAAAAACAGAAAAAAAATTATAACATTTCTATATATATAACTAACATTTGTATAACATTTCTTATATTTCTATAACTAAAAAAAGAAAAATCTCTAACTTTTTTATAACTATTTCTATAACTAAAAAACATAAAAATTTCTAACAATTCTAACATTTCTATAACATTTCTAACAATGCTATATAACTAACTATTTCTATAACTAAAAAAAGAAAAATTTCTAACATTTTTATAACTAATTCTATAACTAAAAAACTAAAAAAATGTATGTGTATGTGTGTGTGCTCACCGGTGAGGCGAGAGGAGATGGGGGGCGGCGACGGGGACGGTGACGGGCTCGGCGACGACGGGGACAGGGACGGGG